>NC_034411.1:57011934-57100334 GCF_002078875.1 Numida meleagris
TTCCTTTCCTTTCCTTTCCTTTCCTTTCCTTTCCTTTCCTTTCCTTTCCTTTCCTTTCCTTTCCTTTCCTTTCCTTTCCTTTCCTTTCCTTTCCTTGTATTGGCTTATCCATACTTTTTTTGAATGCTGAGCTTCAGAGGTTCGTGATGCAAAACAAAGCATCTTGTTTATTTAACTGTGGGTAACCTTGAAGTGCCCCAAGCCAACATAAAATTCAGGAGGAAGAAAACAGACACAGCAAACTGAATGGCATCTCTTTCCTCAGGTGCATGGAATTTGCCTGAACCAGCAAGTTGAGTAGTTCACAGAGGGGGATGCTCTTCTTTCAAGAATGTTTTGGAATCATTTCCATTACGCAGAAGCATGTCATCAGAAAAACTTACACGAAGCCAGTGCCACAAGTTCTCTGCACCAAATTTCGCTTTTTGGTCACCCATTCTGATGTCAAAAGGGCAAATGGAAAACACAAGGAGCTTCTTGGTTGTGACAACTGCCTCATGCTGCTAGGCACACTGATGTATTTTGAACCATATGATGCATGTGTGTGGCACAGTGCAGTTTTGTGGGTCTGCTCCTGAAGTTACAGCTCTGGGTCTTTTAAAGTAATGGGATATTTGTGACAGTATGTGGGAGAAACAAGCACCAGAAATCTGATTTTCTAGTTTTTTTGTTGGGGAGGTGGGGAAAGGGGGGAGCGAAAGAGGAGACAAAGGAGGACCAGGTAGTCATAATCTGAAAGGTTTTTTTTTCTTAAACTTTAGGTATCCTATGTGAGATCTGAGGAAATTTTCAATAATTCAGTCAGGAGTAATTGGATTGGTGATGAACAAGGATATTTGTGTCTTGTTTTGCTTCTTTGTCCCAGGCTAGGCCTTAAAAATGGAATAGCTTATTGACTGCCAGTGTGGAAACGAGGCCCATCAAAAAACTGTTTTTTTCCCCCTAGAAAACTTCTAATTCCACTTCCACTTACCATTCAGCTCTATGACTGAGCCATTAGCAAGAACTTACTTTAAAAGAACCAACATTCAGTTTTGGCTGGGTCTAGAGGAGGAAAATGTCCTGATGAGCCATTAACATCCATGGTACCAGCAGAATTTACACTATCTGATGAGCTGCCTTCTACAGTCTGCCCTCAGCACTGTTTTCTTTCTTATCCTTCCTTCCATTTCCCGTGTTATTGAAGCTTGGCTTGCGCAGGGTCCAGCTCTCCCCTGGGAATCTGGCTTTGCTGCGCTGGAGACACCAACAGAGGATTCAAGTTGGTGTCAATTCAAGTTTTGCTTGTTCTGAAGCTTCTTCCATCTATGTCTTCTTAATGCATAGCAAGGGATGCTGGCCAACAAGAGCCCTGCTGGCCATGCTGGCTGCAAGCTGCTCATACCTGGAGAAGGAAATAAGAGCCCTGTGTGTCTCCCCAGTCTATAGGTGCAGTCAGTTGTTTTCAGTCCATTCAGCATCACACAGACACACTGCTCCAGGGAATTCAGTTTCATTTGTAAGTCTGGGGATTAGCCAACTGTAAATACACCAGACCCAGCAGTCAAGCTAACTGCTCAAAGGCAATGTTGCATTATCGCAGCATTAATTCACTAGGCTCATCAGCATTTTAATCACAAGATCCAGGTAGCTTTTCTGAGCTATGGGATTATTTAAGCACAGTGGGATTTCTTATATCTATTGCCTTGATTTGCTTTATTTAGTAAGCAGATATTCTTCAGCAACAATAGATTTATTTCCTACAGGTGCCAAATGTTGCCAGCCACAGAAACTAGTGTTTCTGAGGAGGAGCTGTTCCTCCTGGCTGGAGCATGTTGTATCACATCAAGGTCAAAACTGCAATGGATTTCATAGATCTGCAGTGCAGAGTCCAGCAAGGTGGAGGAGTAAATAATGATATTAAGAAATTAAAAACAAAATCATGTTTTCTTTTGGCCTGGGAAAATGTTTCCCAGTTCAGGCAGTAGCACCCACCCTTTGCACCCAATCTGCAGGCTGAAAGCACCCAGTTTGGTGCAGGAGCACAAGGGATGGAAGGGGCAAGGCCAGGTCTGATCAGCTGCTGCCAGGTGATGCTCAGTGCCGTGGCACCATTGCATCTGGTGCCACATATCTACTATTAAGCTGGGGAGGAGTGTGGAGAACAATGAAGATTCACTGTGGTGCCAAGTACACAGCGACTTGTCCGGATACAGGACCACTGAGGAAAGGTAAAACAAATCAATATAATGATGTGTATCATCTGGATGAGGCCATGGAATCAGGCAGGGTGCAGCTGAGGGTGCTGAGGGCAAAGGGTAACCAACAGCACAGGATTTTACCTAGTCCTTTTCACATTCACATGACCAATTAATCTGCTATGGAGAACTGAATCCTCTGTACTTGCAGATATTTGCAACCAGGTGTCACATGGCCCTGAACAACCTGATCTAAGTCATGCTGCTCTGGAGCTCCTCCTACCTGCAATTGTTCTATAATCCTATACCTCAGGATAATAAATAGGTAACAGGTTAAAATAGATAATTGGCAATATTTTTTAAGGAGATATTGTTATGGTCTCTATGGTTACAGATACTGACAAGAACCTTGAAAGGTGGCAGGGTTCTTCCTTCAGTTAGTAACGCCATTGAAGGGAAAACTTCACATGATCTCTTTCTTAAAAGACAGATCTCATTCTGTGTTTCCTTCTAAGAGAATAAGCTCTTGTTTGCATTTTTATATGTTTATATTTTATGGCTCTTCACTGAAATGCTATACTAGATGCTGATATACTACACTAAATAAATGTTAGAATTAGAATTCTGGCATGACAATAGTTAATCTGTGAGCTCAGTGTTTAGATTTGCTAGAAAAATGGTTTCTTAGGGAAAAATCAACTTTACTGCATCTATTTGAGTAATAGATGTGAAGTGGCCAGACCTCTCTCTTCGGCTTTGACAAAAACTATCACGATTTCCCTTCCATGCTACTAAGGACAGTTCACGGCTTGGCTACAGTCCAGTAGCACCAAGCTCCACCAGGTTCATGATGGACTCATTAAGTGCTTTTTTTTTGTTGTTAAACATTGTATTACATACCTTATATATTTAATCTGTCCCTACTGTTCCTCTTTTTAGAAAAATAGACATACCTTTAGCCTCCAGATCTTTATAGAGATGAAAAAATTCAACAGACTTTGCACAGAGGAAACCCATGTGAGCTGATTGCATGACCATGGATGAAGGATGAGCAAGCAAGCTGCACTATGAAGACACAATGCTTCCATGGGCACACAAGCAGGAACGAGTCCCATGAAGACAAGACTGAGCACGGAGCTTATTGCTGTTTCTGAAACTCCAATAGTCAATGGTCAGTTATCTCTGTATAAATGAGAATTGTTTTTCCCATCTACATGGCACACCTACTCATCTGTACTCATCCTCAACAGGAAGAGTGAATGTCTGACCTGTCTAAAAATGTGAAAAAATTCCTCTCCTGTTATGTTCCTTTAACTGAAGTATTTGCTTTTATACAGGTTTAATATCCAGCAATCTCATTTTTTTCTTTATTGCACATTTTCTGACTGCCTTAGTATACATCAATGACAAGACTTTATTTAGAAGTAGAGATGCAAAAAATTGGTTATTTTATTTCTAACCCAGAAATTCTAACCTCATCATTGCCATCGCATCCATCTATCTCAGGCTTTAAAGTGGTGCAAGACAAAGTCCACCAGAGCCATGTTCAAAATCTTACAGCTGCACACAGTTCTGTTATGTGAGAGTACACAGGTAGTCTCAGTGGTGGTCCTTGTAGTAAAGAGAAGGAGATGCCAAACTGCAGCAAGAACAGCTCAGCTTCTGGCAAACATGAGTGGGAAGGTGCAGACAGCTTTGGAGACCAGGTGCCAGAAAGGTTGCTCAGGCATCCAAGCCCTTTTATTTCTGACTAGACTTTTGAAATGATGCTTTCCTTTGTTTCATTCCACGTTCCCATGCCACCTGGAAGGCTGTGAGAGCTGTTCTGCATCCTCTTCATTGAAGGTTTGGCAGCAGCAGGTTTTCAGCCCCCCAGGAACCAAGGCAGAGAAAGGCAGAGGGGAAGAGAAGGAATTAATGGTGCATAATCATTGTAGTAAAAAAAAAAAAAAATCTAAAAGAAAACAACAACAAAAGTTGCTTTTAAAATGTTTCCTCTGATCTGATCTTTTTCAAAAATAAAGGAAAAAGAGCTGACGCTCCTGTTTCTGCCCCTGTTTTGTAATGTCTCCATGTACTGCAGAAGTTTCTGTAGTACCCACACCAGTGCCACATAAGCCTGCTTCAAGAACAAGGCAGGACAAAGCAAGTGGACACTGTGATTCTGCTTTGGCATCTTCCTGCACTCTCAGTCTGTATCAGAGCAACAAATCAGTTTCTTTTGATGTGGACTTTTCTATTTGATTACTGTAGACAAAGCTAAACTGACCTCAGTGTATTTAACATGTGAATGTGAGCCGGCATAATTGTCTTAAGATGGATCAATTAAAGAAAAACTCTTGTTTTTAATAAAGTTAGACCTGCTGCTGCTTTAGAAAATCCTTCATTGGAAGGAAACCCACCGTCCCTGTTTCAGAGCTGGGCACAATCTGCCCCAAGGTTGCAGGAGTTTAGGATATCTGTTGGCTGCCCTACATCACTGAATCAAAAGTGTCGAAATGAAAAAGAAACACTTAATTACCATCTTTACATTGCTCTTTTTATTGTTTTGAACTTATTTTAGATTCCTATTGATGCTAAAAATCTACTAACAAGGAAGGGATCAAAACATGTGCTTTAAAAAAAAGAAAACCTTCCTTCCATTTCACTCCACCCACAACTGGTGACTTACACTCTGGAGCATTTTAGAGATAAGTGTCACTGAAAAAAGAAAAAAAAAAAAGCAGCAGCAGCATCTTACAAGATTGTCTTAGACATGCTAAGACAGTTTCTAGGTAGAGTCAACCTTTTCTTGAATAAACTAACTAAGATGGGGAAAAAAAAAAAAAAAGAGCTTTTGGATACATAAACCCTCTTCCCAATCTTGGAGTATTCTAGAGATATGGGATTTATTTTGTTGGCATCTAATTTCTTGTTTTAAGAGAATTTGGGAGATGCCTCCCGACATCCTCTTCTCCTTAGCATGCCTCAGCTCAAGCATTCAGAAACTCATTTAAAAACTGGGTTAGCACATTAAAGTGAATTAGCCATATAAATTGCGTTGTTAGAAGGACACAGTTAAGCTAAATTGTATCTTCTTAAATTTCATGGTCCTTATTAACTTCTGAAGGAGCTCTGCAGATGTATCCAAGGGAACACTTCAGTGTTTGAAGTGTAAATTGACCCCTCCCCATCCCGGCAGAAATCCCTAGCGCACCAATTCGCAAAGCCTAGGAGTGGTTTTTTTTTTTTTTTTTTTTTTTTTGCATCTTTTTGGTAGTACATCCTGCAAATTGTATCTGCAGTGGCAGCATTATTACCTCTCAAGAAGCAGTTAAATGCAAGCCACTCAGAGACTTGCACATAGGAAACACCTAGGACACAGCCCCAGTGGACATGAGGCTCCTTCCCCTGAGGCTACTGGAAAGACTTGAGAAACTGGTCTTACATTTCAGTGGAATCTGCAGAGAACAGGACGAAAATCATCTAGAATTATCCTCACTGCCAAAGGGACTAATAAGGACTGTTACTTTTGTAATTGCCACTTCATTACACATGTAATATTTCCATGCCTGAAGAATTTGAGGAGCAAAGCGGCAAATAGCTTTGCAAAGTGGCAAATAGCTAGCAAAAAGCTTGCAAGCACACACTTTCTGTGCTCTCTTCTGCTAAAACTGCAAGTTCTGGCAACATTTCTGAGCAGCTGGAGGATAAATAATCCTTTCTCTGGTTTATTGAAAGAAAATTAACACCTCCACCATCATATCCTTGCTCCTCAGCAATGTATACTTCAAGCTATGTGATGAAAAACTCTTGTACTTGAGCACTATAATAATTATACTAAAACCATTAAAAACAAAAGCAAAAGCAAAAGGAAACCGCTGTATATGCTGAACCGAAAAAGAAGGGAGCAGGGAATGGAGATCAAGAAAGATCCCTTGCATATTTCTGATCTTGTTACAAGAAAATGCTCTAGAAAGATCTCTTAAAAGTATTTGGAAATACAGAAGTGACTGAAAAGGTAAGTATGTGTATTATTGTCTCACAGTGGGAAAGCAAACACCAAACACCTACGTTGGTCATACCTAAGGCCAGTGAAGGTCCTGCATTTGTCCCAGTGGTACAAGAGACAGCCTTCAGGAATGCACTGAGTCTCTGAGGCTATGTACAACCAGAAGTTTTGCTTCCCTTTCCTTACAGGTGCTCACAGCTGTTGGCCAACTCTATCACTAATGGTTTCTCCCAGCCCATGCTCCTCCTCATTCATCACCTTCCAGCTGGTAGTTCTCCTAGAAGCCCAAACCAGGAGAGAGCTGCTCTCACAGGGTTAGCAGAACAGCTCACTCCACAAAACAGAAGCATTACATCATGTTAGATTGAATTAGACTGGATATTAGGAAGAAGTTTTTTACAGTAAGGGTGGGGAGCCACTGGAACAGCTTGCCTAGAGAGATGGTGGATGCCTCATCCCTGGTGACTTCCAGGTTCAGGCTGGAGGAGGCTCTGAGCAACCTGAACTGCTGTAGGTGTTCCTGTTCATTGCAGGGGAGTTGGACTAGATGGCCTCTAGGTGTTCTTTCCAACTCAAATGATTCTACGATTCTATGATTATTTTGCAGCACAAACTGTCCAAACTGTCAGCAGGGTGTGAATTTAGAAGCCAGCCCTACATGTCTATTCACATCCACTTGGAACAGCAGGACTTGCAATACAGATGGGCAAAGGGCACTTAAGAGATTGAAAGAAATAGTGTTTAAGTTACAGGGAGCAGTAGCACTCCGATGCTCACAAAATGCTTTCTGAAACATACTGGGCACATCAAAGTGTGTTAGTCTTATTTCTGACGAAAAAAAAAGATATCATATTTTAAAAAAGACATTAAGATTTTAAGTTCCAGGTATTTTTTGAATACACGATGTGTCACTGAATTTTCCTTACTTGTTAGTGTTTTTCAGACTAAAACATTGCTTATTTTTTCCCCTTGAATGAAACTTTAAATAGCATACTATGAACAGCCAGAAAAGAACACCCGCTCAGCATTCCCCTGAATGACTTTCAGGAAAGGGAGGTGCCCCTGCCCTGCGCCAGGAGTCAGGCAGCAAGGCTCAATCAGAAACCGATTAAAGCCTCAGGCTCCTCATGGCTGCTGTGACTGCTGTCAGCACGCAGCAGCTCCCTGTGGCTGGAGCAGAAGGAGGGAGAAGTGAGCTGGGCTGGCTGATATTGTCTCCCTGCATCCTAATGGCAAGGAAATGTTTTGGGAGCACACAGCCGCTGTTACACATGGCACTGGCCCATGTTTGAAAGCAGAGATGCCTGCCTAACCAGAGGGATTTCTGTGTGGACATGGGAAGACATGATTTTTCTAACCCTGACAGACAAATCCATGGCAATTTATCCATTTGTAGCAGCCGTCCATTTTGATAAGGATCCTCTGCACCCAAAGACAGCTGAACCCTAAATCTGCATGGCAGTGCTCATTTATGCTCTGGCTCTTAATATAGAAAGCTGCCGCATGACACTTCTGGCACCATTAGCCCTCTAATGAGGAGCAGGGATTGCTGAAGTTGCTATGAGAGTCAACATCTGGCCTTTTCTTCACGATCCGCTTGCTTTAAATTTTCCCTGTCACCTTCTCACCACATGAAGCTGCTTCAGCCACAGTGCCCTCTTCCCACACCCTGTCTAGAAAAGATCCCCCCCCCCAAAGGCTCCCAGGTCCTGCTGTCTCCTTGGGCCCTGCCCAAGCACACATCTGCAGCCTCTGTGGGTTCACCTGGTGCAAAGCCCCCATGGGTTCCACTTGCTGGGTGGCTGACAAGCCTCCTTCAAGGCAGGCTGGGCATCCACCCACATCTGCATTGCCTTTGCCATTGGGAGGCTGGTCTGTGGGAAAGCAGCACTTGTGAGCAGCCAGGTTTGCCTCACCAAGCTGGCTGGTGGAGGCCAAGGTGACAGAGTGAGGCACTGAAACATGGCACTGATACTCTCCAGACGGCTGGGCCTGCTGCTACTGAGGAGAGAAGGAACAGGCCCTAGCTGCATGCAAATTTAATTGTGAAGCCTTCTAATGGATTTAAATGGTTTAGCTATTCCAAAGCAGCTTTCATACACGCCTCTCTTTACAGTGGCAGAGTGTGCAGACCTCCACGGAGAATTTGACTTCACACAAACCAGCTTTGTTTGTTTGTGCAAGGATCTAGGCATTTTGGATGTTAAAGGAGCTTTAAAACACTGCTGGCTGCAAAGCAAAGGAGCCCATTCACCAGAAATGGACAGAGGCAATAGCTAATCTGTCTGATAAGAAAGCTTAATTCAAAATGTAATCAGTCTTGCTTCAGGCTTATCACACAGAGTGCTCTCCCCAATCATCTCCCAAATGCCAGGGGAGGCCTGTGCTCCAGGATAAGGACTACACAGAAAGTAAGTACGTTTCAGGTGGAAGCAGAGAACAATTGGGTCACAGCCCACCCCAAAATCTTAAACCAGTTGAATCTATTACAGCTTCCAGCAGTGACAGCAGAGAAGGCCTTTTCTGAACTGCACCCACTGCCTAGAAGTGTCCGTGCTGCTCAGCCCCTGTGAGGGCTGTGTTCATACCACTGCTCCATTTCTTCTCAGGACAGCATCTCCTGAGTCTGCCTGGGAGGCTGCTGCTGTCTCTGTGTAACACAAACAGCTTTTCCATGCCAGGCTTATCTCTCGCAGGCATGCTGAGTCTGGCAGCTGTGCTGACCTTTGCTATGTTTGTTATTGCTCAGCACTTAAGTAGCACCATAAATTTACACAGATCTTTACAAACACAAATACATCATTCCTGTTCCAGAGAAGGACCCTATCAGTTCAAAAAGGGCTGTGCCATGAGAACAGCTGAACCAAGGTTAATGAGCTATTCAGTCATGATTGGAGAGAAGCCAGAAGAGTGAGGACCTGGGTGAATTTATCGACCTCAGCCCAGCAGAGCTCAAACTAATGCCATGCTCACCTACTGCCACCAGGAATAAAAGCTTTCCATAGGAGGCCTTCCCTACTTCTCCCAGCTGTATGAGGCAACGCCGAAGCCCTGTGACCCACCCTGGAGCAGTTCTCGGGGCAGGGAGAGCACAAGATCACAGTCAGTTTGAACTTCTTTATCTTTGCAATAATCTCAATGTGAAAAGCTGCTTTGAGCTCCTGGTGCCCTTGTGTTCTGCCTCTGTACTTTCTCTGGAGCAGCACAATGAGTGTCCTGGGCTGAGACCTTTTCATCTTTTTGGAGCTATAGCATTTCCAGAGGTTTACTTCAGGTTTCAGAAGGATGCAGTTTTGCTGTGAATATTGAACAAACTGTAGTGCACAATTACCTACAAATTGCCATCAGATGGAAGTTGATTACAGTAAATAAGAACTGAAGAGATTGCACAAGGAACTTGAAAGCAACAGAAATGAAGCTCATTTATGTTTTCTCAGCCTGCCTCCGGTAGCTTTGTTGCATATACACCACATCCTCTACCCTGACTGAAATACAAATTGCTTTTATGTGGGAAGGTCTAGTGAGAACTAAGAATACCATTCAGCTGCAGATTTGGGAATCATGTATTTAAAATGTGATATTTAGCTGAAAATTAGCCAAGCAGCCTGACTTGAACAAATGAAGGGGAAACATCTTCTCTGAGCAACTGGATCTGGCTGTAGGTGTCCCTGTTCATTGCAGCAGAGTTGGACTAGATGGTCTTTTAAGGGTCCCTTCCAACTCAAATGATTCTATGATCTATGACCCCCCCTGTGGGGGAAGCCTTGGCTGCAGGGTTGGTGTAGGTGGGACCCTGGCCCCTGCCCCAATGCCCTCACACAGGGGGGGTGGGCTGTGCAGGCACCACAGCAGGGAGTGTGTGGAGAGCTACCACTAGTGAGTCTCAGGTTGAGCTTGAGCAACCCAGCGGGCCTTCTTCTGCAATTTGCCCTTTTGTGGCATTGCTCCTCCAGTGCTGCAGAGCTATGGATGATCTGAAAGCCATTATTTTCTTGGTTGCTTGCTGTGAAGTTGTGGCCATATGGAAGGAGGTCGGTGAGGAGCGACAGGGCTGGTGCCACTATGTGTCTTCTAAAGAGGATGAAATGTTACAGTTCCAAAGGAGCGGGGGCAAGAAGTAAAAAAGGCAGTGGTGAGGGATGGATGTCTGGTAGGGAGTAAGTGGGTGCTCTTTGATATTTACAGCGCAGTCAGCAAGACAAGAGACAGCCCTGTGATGCTTGGTTCCATGCTGCATAAATGGTAAAGGGCACTTGTATAACTGAAGTCACTACTTGAGAAAACATCCTGTGCTGCCTGGCATCAGGGTGGCATCTGAGTGAAGCGCTCAACTTGTTCAGCTCCTGCAGCTTCCCCAGGTCCTTCTCTACCCGCCCTCGCCCTTCTCATTCACAGCTGTCTGCAGTCACCACGGCGCTGGGGGGGCACGCTCCAAATGTGAGGAAATGCAACACTGCAACAGACATCCTGGAGCAAAACAGACTCTGAAAGCTGTAGATGTGTCTTGACAAATGTTAATTCTCTTTACTGATAGCTCCAATTTAAAGTGACAGGTTTTAAAAGGATTTTGGATCTGACTTTCAAAGTGGCCCGAGCCACATTTTATCCCCTTTGGGACATGACGAATGTGGAGGCAATGTGATGAGCACTGACTTCAATCCTGACTCAGGACTGTCTCACAGTGGAGACAAGCCAACCGAAGAAGCTGGAGACATTGACAGTGTTTGCCTATAGAAGTTCCTGTCCCTGATCTGAGGGTGAATAGAAGATCCTCATGTATGTGAATTAGGGGTTTCATTTATTTATTTATGATCACTTTCCTGGACAGTAAGTACCCTGGGAACCTGCAGCTTGTGAAGGGAAGATTTTTGTGGAGACTTTCAGCAGGATTGTTCCCGCCTCTTAGGTTCAGGGACAAGACGAGGAAAGACAAATGATCTCATAGAGAATGCCCTACACAATGTTTTTTTTCGTATTTTCCAATTTGGTATTTATTATTTTGCTATTCTCATACCTGGATCTTATCCTGCAATTATGACTCTGCGATGCTCCCAGCTCGTCCTCAGCATGTACTCTGCTCCCTCAGATGCTTCTGCAGTTAGTGAGCAACAAAGGCTATAGCATCCGGTATTAATAATGAAGCAAATGCTAGGAAACAGCTCATGGTCCCTGACACACCTAACACTAGCAAAAAAACAAACAGTGGCAGTGTGGGCTGCCCTATGCTGCTACACACCATGGAGGCTGTGGTGATGCAGTGACATGAGGGGCTTGTGCAGCCAGGCTGAAAGCATGCAGTGTCCAGAGGAACAGGGATAGCACAGCCAGGCACCTCTGTTCTGGGAAAAATGTCGCTTGAGTTCATGCTCCAGTGTGAGGAGACGGAGGAAGCTCAGCAGGAAAGGGCAGTATGACAGGCATGAGTCCTCTTTAAGTCACAAACATGACCCATGTAGCCAAGATACACAAGGAGTGGGTCTCTGACAGTCTCAGGCAGGATAGACAGAGTTGTGCAGCAGAGCTTTCTTGTGCTGCATCACCAAAGGGGCCAGGCATCAGCTGGAGCCAGCCAGCACCAAGCTCAGAGCTCCGCTTGTATAGGGGACCCTTCTCACAACTTTTGTTACAGAGTCAGCCATGCATTCAGCCAGTGGCTTCATCTAAGTATTTCTTCGTGGATTTCACAGTTTTCAGGCATTAGAAAATCAGATCCACCCGCTCTGCGGGCTCCATCTGAGAACTCCTAGCACACTTTAGGAGAGAGATGTATTAGATGCAAAAAAAAATGGTCTATTCAGAACTTAAGAGTTCCACCCAGAACCTAGTTTGGAAATCACTGTAACCATAGCGAATCCACATGAAGTATTCCCAAGGTATTGTGACTGATGGGAAAGCAGCAGTATGTCATAATCCCAAGGTCAGAGCTCAGATTTGCAATTTTTAGCTGCAAATCTTCAAAACACATTATTTGAAACTGCTCTCTGGTCCTTGAAAAGCTAAATAGGTGGCCAGCAATTTGTTTACTCATTCACAGTTATTTAGATAAATATTTCTGAGTACATAATGCTTTTGTGCTATCGTTGCTGTTCCACCGCAGATTACAAACATTGATCTTGTTATTGCTCACAGGAAACACAGCTGAGTCTTTTTCAGTCTAAAGGTATCTTTCTCTGTTTTTTTTTTTTGTTTGTTTGTTTGTTTTGTTTTGCAAAATGCAAGGTCTGAAGATCAGATACTCTTTGCTGTGAGTTCCTGAAAGCCCAATGAACATCGAACATCAGGGTTATTGCATGCCTGCAGCTGTGCAACACAGCACTGCAGTGCCCAGGGACAGGTGCTGATCAGCAGATCCAGGTCTGGGAGAGGGCATGAAAAGAGAAGATGACTCCTGCCACGCTGCTTGGGGCTGCCACCATGATAGAAGCCACTGACTCAGTAACAGCAGGGATCCTGTCAGAGCAAACCCTTTTAACTGACGTGTTTACATCACTGTAAAGATGGTAGCAATGCAGAAGTAATCTGACCATTTCTTGGCTAATTTGATCATCCAAAGCATGTTATGAAAGCGACCCAGCTGATCTAATCATTCTGTGGGAGGAATAGACTGAAGAAACCTTAGAAGTCAACTGGAAAAACAGCTACTGTCTCTTTTGCCCACACTCCTCATGTTTAACAAAGATGCTGGATGGGGCACCTCGCTTTCCTTTGTGGCATCCTCTCTCCACCTGCAGAACAGGCATCTATGTCAGCCGAGTGTACAGGCCCTGTGCATCTCCTGTCCAGGTTTTGAACGTTACACAACTTTCAGGGGCATAGAGTTAGCTATTGATGTGCAGCAGGGGAAAAGGTTTCTGTTCTTAGGGCTTCTCTGGGGGAGCTCTGTGCTTTTGCTCTGTCTTTGGTGTTAACTGCTCACAGAAGGGGCTGGGAGTGCTCCTGGCAAAATTCATTTTCTTTTCCTGTTTAGGAGAGAAACCATGTTAGTAAAAGGTAACAAAAACTGGGCTTCTGTGTATTTTGATTATGTGATAGCAACTGAAAAAGCTTATATTACTGTACGCACTATTCAGCTAATACAGTTGTGTAAATATTGGGCAAGCCTTCTCTAATTCTCTAATGTGTAAAGCAAACCAGGAAAAAAATAATCCAAAGGGAACTGTCTGCACAATGTTCCTGAAACTTATTGTGCTTGCAGTATTTTCCTCCGATGCCTACAGCAATGGTTTGATCCATCAAATACATGCATATTCAAAGATCTCTCTCTCCTTTCATGCTCCTAAATAGATCTTCAGATATGAATGAAATTGGTATAAGCCCAAAGGTCTTCTACTACCAGTAGGTTCTCTTCATTTTAGCAGTCCTCACACTGGGTCCAGACTGATACTGTTATCAAAGAAAAGGCTGAATTACTGAATTATGCCATAATGCACCCTGGGTTAGATCTTTGCCATTAGAGCCAAAAAAGTATTTTGGTCCAGGTAAGTGACTGAAGCAGGACTGAGATAGCATGTCTAAGGTCTGTGCTACAGACAGGTAGGTCTGGTAGAACACGTGCCACCTCCAGGCTAGCAGCCGCAGAGGTGTGCTTGAACAAGTGAGCCACAAGGCCAACTTTGTTTCCAGGGCATCCGGGACCTGCCTCATGTTCAGCCAAGTCAGGGGGCTCAGAGAGAGGGGGTTTGACTGTAGGCACACATCTCTGCGTGCACTTGTGGATGGGATCCATTAGCTACAAAATAAAATAATCATACAGTGTTATGAAGTTTTAAAAGAAAAATTATTAGAAATTGATACAATAGATAGGAAGAGAGGTAATGGCCTTAAGTTGTGCCAGAGGAGGTTCAGGTTGGATACTAGGAAAAATTATGTCTCAGAAAGAGTGGTGAGGCTGGAACAGGGAGGCAGTAGTGACTCTGGAGGTGTTCAGAAAAAGAGTGGATGTGGCTCTGAGGGATGTGGTTTAGTGGACATTGTTATGATGGGTTGACAGTTGGACTAGGTGATCTTAGAGATCTTTTCCAACCTGAATGATTCTATGATTGTGCTGATGGCTCCAGCGTTCCCTCTGCTTCTGCTCAGGCTCCTAAGAAAGAGGCCTGTGTTGGCTCCGTTGCTCAAAGTGACACAGACACTATTGATGGTGCCAAGCAGGACAGGTGATTTTATTTTACTTCCCTGGCTGCTTCCAAAATTTCCACCTAGTACCAAAAGCCAGAGGGAGTTAGTAACTAAAGTGGTTGCACAGGCCTGTGAGTACCATTAATAATTGATTAACCATTTCATTTCTATGAATAATTCAAAAAACTTTCAAGTTCAAAACAGATATTATTCTATTTGGAAATAGGGTAAGCTACCTGGAGCCTATCAGGATGCCACCAGAAAAACATGAGAAAGTTAAAAATTTTCAAGAAAAAAAAAAAAAAAGAGTTCAGCAGATGTAATTAATCTATTCATACCTTAAGGGGATTTGCAAAGAAATCTTTTCCCCATTAACAGCAAAGAAGTTCCAGATGATGGAGAATGGTGATAAGATAGTGCTGATAGTTTTTAAAAGACTGTCAGCATGAATAACAAAATATGCCTCAACAGGAACCCCAGGAAAAATGATAATGGGAAATAATAATGAAGAATCATTGCTGATAAAATCTGTTCAGTCCATTTCAGCTGTCATACGATGATTACAGCATGTATCTTTCCAGGTGCAAAATAAAAGACACAGAGATCTTCTTTAGTCTATTAGAGAATATAAAATAAAAATCCTTCCTGGAAGGTAAATCCAGAGGAATTCAATTAGCAATTAGGACTACATTCCTACTAGTAAAAGCACTTATGGGGACAAGCTGCTTGCAGAAGTGCAGGATCCACTTTCTCATGATGTCTCCCAGGGCAAGCTGGATGTACCTGCTTTTGGACAGGGCTGGGGCCTGCAGCAGGCATTGGTGGTACAAAGACAGGAGGCTGTGTGGGGCAGGGCACGGCCAGCATCTGCAGCCCTTCTGCAACACAGTTCTGGGTGTAGACATGGGGAATGGCCTCATTAAATACCTTGAATTTCCATCTCAGTCACCCACTGCCTGTGCATAACCTGATCCATTTCCGCTCATTGCTTCCCGAAAGCCAGTGCTTCCACAGCTTTCAACTGCTCCTTCGGCCTGCTGGAAAACAGTTTCCAGGCTGCCTCAGAGCACTGTCTCTCAAAGAAGATACAATTTGGTTTCTTCATTTTGTTTAGTTCTGGTCTTGCCATCCCACTTCCAACAGACTGCTGTGCAGCCAGCATGGGAGTGGTTGATCCTTGTGAGATTTACGAAGAGCTCAGCGTAAAAGGACTTGCCAAGCCAGCTAAAATTGCTTAGAAGGTTGTTTTAAATAAAACGTTGCTTTAAGTGCCGCTAGGCAAGATTAGTGTCAAATACCATCAAAATGCCAAAGAAACAGTAAGAGAGTTTGTTAAATTGTAAATAGCAAGAGGAAATGCACCTTTCTGTGCACAGAGGGGAAGAAAAGGAACCAATCAATAGCAGACTAATGAAAGTATTGAACAACTAAATTGCCTCTGGCATTACAAATGAGGACTGCAGATAAGTGTACATCTAAAACTCAATTTACAAGGTCAGAAGAGGACTCATACAGCATACAAAGTGATAGAGAGATATTACAAATATTATTACTGAGCAAAGACTTAAATCTTGAAAAACTCGTGAAGATCTTCTGTTTCTTCATCAACATTTTTATCATTTCTCTGAGTGAAGACACATCACTCCGAGAAAAGAAATGTGAAAGCAGGTTTTCTAAAAATAAAAGTTTCCACTTTGGATGTTTATTTCAAAAAAAGCAGTGTGCCAAAAAAAGTTACAGAAACTTTACTTTTGTTCATTTTTTTAAAAAATATTTTGTCTCACAGGTGCTGCTAAGACTTGAAGTTGAACTATCTGCAAAGTATTTCCAGCCCAAACAGAAATGGAAAACCCCAGTGACAATAAGGAAAACTTTCAACTAATCCAGCCTCAACCATTAGGACTTTGGTTAGTTGCTTATCTAATCACCTGTTGTTAACTCTAAGCAGATTTTCCAGCCAATTTTTGGCTGGATAGCTATGTTTCTCTGTGGGCGTGGAAAGAATAACCCTAAAAGTACATTTTCAGGTAGGCTTGTACTGATACAGAATAAACTTTAGTCAATAAAACTACATTGACATATGCCAAAGATCTGCTCCAGCACTGAGATTTGCATTTGAAAATAAAACTTTAATTGGATTATTGCATCTGTTACTTCTGCAACAACCCTCAGCAAGCTGGTGGGACCCTGAGTCTATTGTGGTTTAACCTGTCAGGCAGATCGCCACCACTCCCTCAGCTGTTTGCTCAGAGCCCTGCAGTGGAATGGGGGAGAATATTGGAAAAAATGTAGAACTCATTGGTTGAGATATAGACAGTCTAATAAGACAGAAAAGGGAGAAGTAATATCATTAATAGTAATGATAAAAGAATATACAAAACAAATGGTGCATAAAGCAATTGCTCACCACTCATCAACTTATGCCAGGCAGACCCCAAGCAGCAGCAGCCCTCCTGGCTAACTCCCACATGGTAAGGAACATTCCTTGGCCAGTTTAGGTCAACTGTCCTGGCAGTGTCCTATTCCAGCTTCTTGTGTACCTCCAGCCTCCTTGCTGGCAGGACAATAGAAGAAACTGAAACATCCTTGGCTCTGTGCAGCGCAGCTCAGCAACAGCTAAAACATCAGTGTGTTATCAACCTTATTCTCATCCTAAATCCATAAAATATCAGTTACTATGAAGAAAACTGGCTCTATTCCAGCTGAAATCAGGGCAGAATCTTTCAAGTTCTTTTTTTTTTTTTTGTACTGCCAAAATAGCGGGCAGCATTGCCACTATACTTAGCAGGTGCAGAAGCAAGCCATGGGGTCAATCTTGGTTCTGTGTCTGGGGGTACCAGAAAGGGATCGCTACAACAGGCTCCTTGTGAGGACGTAGCAACTTGCCCCTAAAAGAAACAGAATCCTCGGAGAGACTATCTGATATTGGAAGCTCAGTATTTATTCTACCCCAGCTATATTATTTTTGTAACTGAATTCTAGAGATCACTGCAACTAAGTCGCAATGCTTTCACAGCAGCATAAATACTTCCTGCCTGAAAAGTGGAACTTAATAGTGCAAAATAGCTTCAGCAGGGAAGAAAATTGAAAATAGCTTCCCTTTTGAAGGCCAAAATCAATCTGCTTGTATGAAACAGTATTAAACATGTACCTTCAGCATGTGGGGTTTTCTTTTTCTTAAATTCTGTCTTTCTCATCCTTATTTTCTGCCTCTCAAATTGTCTAAGACTAAATACAGACATGGGGAAATGAGTGTAGACCAGAGCTATTGTAAATGCTTGGAAGATTCCTCATATTCTCCCTCACACAATGAAATGCTGTCTGAGTTTGTAGCCTAATTTCACCTGCATGAGCCTCAGCAAAGGATGAAAGGGGAGGCACATCCAATTTGGCTACCACTGAGAGCTCTCTTTTTATTCACAGGGTGAGGACGAGCTCACCTTGCTTGGCAGCTCTGATCAGTCAAATTATTCATCTGAAAGAGAAGACATTTTTTCAGAGGGGGAAAAAAAGGAAAAAAAAAAAAAGTGAGAACAGGTTTTCCCAAAATAAAGACTTCCACTTCAGACGTTCATTTCAAAAAAACAGATGCCAAAAAACTTTACAGAAATACAGCCCAAGGCTCTCTTTGTTGTGAACTGAAAAGTCGGTAGCTGCATGTGAGCTCAACTATTTGAGCTTCTCATACAGCAAAACTAACTAATCTGTACCAGTTCTGTAAAAGTTGTATTGATTAAGGATCCAGCCCAGTTTTCACAGTATATTTTGACACCAAAGCCACTAAAGCCTTTCTATTGGAAGTATGTTGTATAATCATTCAAAGCTGCTGGCAACAGGTGCCTGTTCTTACTGCTTGCTGTTGAGTCTTTACAAGTAGTCTAATAAATAATAAAAAAAATCCTAGAGTTGAAAGTAAAATACAAATGAAACTTGCACCCCATCTGCAGCTAGATGAGGTGGTGCTCACCTACAGGCGATGAAATTTGCAGCGTGGCACCTTTTTTCCCTCTGAAATGTCCCACAGCTATGCAGCAGAACAATTACTGTGAAGCCCAGCTACCTGACCGTGAGTCATTTCTGCTTGACTTAGTCCTAGAATGGTTTGAAATGGCCAAGCTGTCAAATGCCCCTCCACGCTATTGCTTAAAATTACCTCAGATGCCAGTGAATGGAAAATAGTAAATGTGATTTCAATATTTAATAATATCCTCCAGGGGAATTTTCAGAATTACAGGATGCCTTCTATACGGAGCAGATTAATAGTAAGCATATTAAAAATGAGAATTAGTGCTTTTATAGATAAATATGTATGTTATAAAGGGAATAACTTTTAGAGAAAAATCTGTTGGAGTTATTTGAAGGTATCAGCAAACACACAGTTAAGGATGAAGCCAATCACCAAATCACTTTGACAATGTATCTCCTCAAAGAGCCTTAAAGAAGTTATGCATATAAAACCAGTAAATAGAAAATCAAATAGCTGAATAACTCCATAAAATATTTGTAACTGAACGTGAAAAAAAACATGAAGTATTAGGAGAAAAAAGACTTGCTGATGATACTGAATTATTCACTGTAGTCAAGTCTATAAAGAGTCGTAAAAGGATTTTGAGAGAGCATCAGTAGATAATGCAGTGGTTAATGAAATTCAATCCTGATAACTATAAATTACTGCATGAAGGAAAAACAACTCTAATTACACAGCCACAATAATGTTCTCTAAATTACCTATTACCCAGGAAAAACATCTCGGTGTTGCTATGAATACTTCCTCTACTCAGCTCTGGTGAGGATACACCTGTAGCGCAGGGTCCAGTGCTGGGCTTTGCAGTACAAAGAATGGCAGATCTACTGAAGATAGCCACCAAGATGATGGTGGCTCATGTGTCTCACAAACTGAAAGTGCAGAGCAGGGAACAGAGGAAGGAGAAGCCTCCCCTGAGTGTGGAGCCCTCACCATTGATGTGCTTGGTTACACTCCCAAATAAAAGAGAAATAGCAAGAAGGTTACTTGTGTTAGTAAAGAGCTCTAAATTGAAATAAGTAGAAAAGGTTGAAAGAGGATAATTCTCTGTGCCAGCAGTGGGAAAGATTCTAATGAAGCATGAAAATCCCCTCAGGCTATAAGAGAGAAAACTGCACATACATATTATCACTTCCGATAGGCTATCCTGAATTTCCTGAGTTTACAATTATATTTTTACAGGTAACATATTTGCAGTTTAGTGGTAACGTTTCTTCCTGTAGATTTTCAAATTTATAGTACAACAACTTTCCAAACCCCAAGAAGTAAGAGTAACAAAGCACACAGCTTTTAAATAGTGGCTAAATTAAAAGATTAAATATTTTTTGTTATTAAAAACATATTTGGTAATTTAATATTTTAGAAGAAATGGAACCTCTGTACTCTATTCTTCATTACTGACACTCTTGACATTTTATAGGAGTAAGAACTTAAGAACAGCCAGACCAAGGATCTAGAGAGTTAATACCCTGTATCCAGGGCTGACAGATGCCCAGAAAGAAGTAGAAAAGGAGCAAGAATATGAATTCTTTTTCTTCCACCAATATCCTCCCACCTCCCAACTAATTTTACTGTTGCAGCTTTACTGAATTGGATGTGGTTTCCATATAAATCCACAGCGGATTTCCCTTCCAAGTACTCCTCCAGCAATCCCCTTGAGCCACATAAAGATTTTTCATTAACAAGAGCCTTCTGCAATGGGTTCCATAGGTCAATTATCTGTTGCACGATAAACCCCTTCCTACATTTGTTTTGAGGCTCCTTCCTGCCAGCTTCTTCTGATGCCACTCACTGTAACACAGTTTACTGAAAGGGCCTCAGCTGTTGAAGCACTGAAGAATAATATGTCCCTAGCTGGTTGCCAAGTGTTTGAAAAGGATAATAATCATTTAAAAGAACTTGAATAGGAAAGGCATATAAGAGGAAAGGAATATGAATAATACCTTTTCTCCATTTAGCAGATCTGGTACACGAAGAAGAATCAGGCTCTTCCGCTAGCTGTGGTAATGCTATTCCACCCCCAGACCAAGTGGAAAAACAAAAGTGCATCAGGCCTGAATTTCAATTACAATTAGCTTTCATGTGACATTTCTCCTGACCTAACAGTGCTGTAAGAACATTGTCTTTCAAAGTACATCTGTAGCCAAAAAACTACTCTATGTTAGCTATTCTGCCTAACGTACTGCATTTGACCCTCTGGTCTAGCTGAAACGCATTAGACCTGAGAGGGTATAAATTACCCAAACTGCTCACCTGTGACAGGGAGATCTTGCTAATAGTACCTCATCCACTCCAGGCAGAACAACGTGACTGCTCCTCAGCCAGTGGCCATGGCCTCTGGGTTGGCTGGGTGGAAAGGATTTACACTCTCCTTTTAGAAAACAAGAGCTGCCCACCAGCTTGCTGCTATGTCATCCTCCTTACACAAGAGCCAAACACTTCTGATCCAGCATGGAAATAAAAAGACAGCTGTCCATCTAAGTATTTAAATGCTTTGGGCAAGGCTTGCTACATGGTGCTAAGGACTGTGATAGAACACGTGCTTTGCCATTTCCTGTGCGTGCTGCGGGTACATGTTTATAGTGTATATTCCCAAACCAGGCCCATCAACATTTGCAGCAAATCTCTGCTTTAGTGAGAGCTAGGACAATACCAAATAATACTCAATTCATCATTGTTAAATAGAATCGCATTCCTCTCTAGCTCATTAATTCCCTAATGCCTCCAACTGTCTTTTATTATTCTCTCCTTATGTCTTTTCATTTTCACTTTTTGTAATCAGACTTGTAATCAAATCCTCCAGCTCCAGACACAAGCTCCCACTCTCAGAATCCCTGAAAGTCTGACTGCTGGCAACAGGGAGGATCTGCCAGGGAAACAAACACTCAGCTGCCACTACTTAAGCAGCTACTGCAGCTTATTGTCATACGTGGATTTCTGTTCTAACTCAGTTCTTGCATTTGCATGAGCAAAATATACTTGGAAAACTTGTGGTTTAAAACAATGTGTTTTTGCATGAGAACTAGATGTGCAGAATACCGGTTAGGGCAGGAGTTAGATCATATTCTCACTTGGCTCTGAAATGCTTTCGGCAAGGAAACTCAAAAATGGAGAAAAAAACATTTCCTCAAGCAGACTCAAAATGTGAAGTTTCAACAATATTTTGTTTGTCATAGGAGCTGGGCTGATTATTCATGCATAATTTTGTGCACAATGATTTTTGAGCTCATGAAACAGTAATGTGACTTGTTGGAATGACTTCTCTAAGATGTTTGCCGGTCCACTTCACCATTGTTTAACTGTGTTTACTGCAGAGGTTCAGAACAAAAGTGTTCCCTGTTGCCCTACACCTATTTTCGTTTTTGTTAAATGTCCCATCCTGGATACATTTTTCCTGCAGACTGTTAGTTCAATTTAGCTCGGCTGGGTGGCAATGACAGCTTTTAAATACAACTCTAAAGTACTCTGATTAGACTACTACTACTACTGCTACTACTACTAAAAATTCTCTGTTCTTCATGTCAGCAGCCCAGCCTATGAACAACTGCCCTATAAATATTAGGAAATTGGGTTCAAGTCTGGGATTCTGCTCCTATACTCTCTCTCTCAACGCAGAAACCTGAGTGAAAGAAGACCCTTTTGAAGCTTACTTAGATTTGAAATCAGTTTTGCTGACTTTGTTGTTTCCTAGCCCAGGTTTGTTTATCTTTTGGGTGTGCTGCCAATATGAGTTTCTTTTTCTCCCTAGAAGAGAGGGGTGGGAAGGAAGCACATCCTGGTACCTGCACGTTTCTTCTTGTACAGGCTCCTGCCACTGCAGGGGACTGTGAAGGGAACACAAGTGAGGATGTGAACTTAGTTTCATGTGTGGCCATGTGTGAGTCTCAGCAGGAATCATAAGATGAGACTCTTTGGCCTGTGCTTTGAGCACTATCCTAATAATATACCCGCTTACACGATTAATAAAATACCTGAATAGCTACTAAACTGTTGGTAAGCTTTTCCCTCTCTGACTTAAGCAATGGCTTCTTTTGAATGCTTCTTAATTGACTAATATGATTTTCAGGATAAGTCCTGGTAGGATATGAAGGTTCTTTAGTATGGGGCAGCACGTCAGCCATGGCAACATGTACACTGCAGCTGGTGCTGGGCTCATGTATTTATTTTTAAACTGGTCTTATACAAACCCACACACATAAATAATAGAGACAGTTGGGGATGAATTACATAAAGCAGCTGAACATGAGCATTTCCATGTCAGTATGTAGCCCCACCAGAGGGTCCCTCCATGGTGACTCCTGGACAACACAGGGTGCAAAGTGAACGACATACAGTATGGAGATTTTTTGTGTGTGATCAACACCCATCCCTCAGGGTTTCTGATTGATTTTGGCCACATGCCTCCTGCGCCATCGTGACCAATCTCTTGGGGCCAGCTGCAGCAGGAGGAATCTTCTCTTTGGCAAAGGAAACAGGGCAAGGGAGCACCCAGCATTTGGCAGAGCAAAGCACTAAAGGATTTCTTTGAAGAATAATGATTAACAAATGTTACCAGTGCTCTGAAACCTCCTTTTCCTAATTCTTGCAAGGACCAATTGGAGCCTGGAATATTAATAGTAATGTTAATGTGCTCATGCATTAGCTAACAGTGTTTGGTGGAAATGCCTGTTTGTAGCAGGAACAGCTGTGTGGTTGTGGGCATCCTGTGAAGCAGGAGCAGTGGGATGAGGTCCTGCAGTGCAGGCTGTGACCCTCCCCTGACCCCATGGTCTGGCATGGCTGGCCCAGGTGCGGGTGTTGAGCCTCGGGCTGGGCCACACACCTGCATGCAGGTCCAAGTGTGGCTCGCTTTCCTCTAGAGTGTGTTTTTGGCTCTCCTGCCTGTTAAGAGGCTGCTTACAACCTGTCTGAGCTGCTGTACAAGCCGTGGTGTGGAGGGAGACAGGATTCTGATGGTAGCAGTGGAGACCCCTCACCTCCTGCCCTATGCCCGCATGGCCAGGAAGCGTGCTAAAGCTTGGCTTAGTGGTTTGTCACATGCTGTTTTATGCATATGTTATGTGATAAATGACAGCTTTGTGTTTACCTTCCCAGCCCTGGTTGTCCTGTGCTGGTGGAGTGGGTTGTTCACCCAGTTTGATAGGACACATCTTTGCTCTTCTCCACAAAGACAGGAGGCTCTTATACAGGGCCCTTTATTCTCTCTTCATGACCCTGATGAGTTAAATGACTACAGCAAAGATGTTCGCTTTGATCCTGCAGCCTCCAGGCTCTGTTACTCCATCAGACTCCCTAGTGTAAATTATTATCTTACATAAATTATTAATTCACAGTGGTGATCCAGAAATGCTACACAAGTAAAAGAGCCAAAAGCTCAGCCAGTAATTATGAAGGAGAATCCCACAGTTACCATGGATATAAGTGGTCTTCCATTAATTTGAAATTATACAATAGTAAGAAGACAAAACGACACAAACTGATCTGGGGATTCTGCACACATTATCTTCTTTAGTGGGACTCACTAAATCCAGTGATGTCCAGTAATATGTTTAATCTGTGTTATTTTGAAAGTAATAAATCCTCATATACTGAAAATGCAAGAAGTGTCTAGTGCAGTGGTGCATCCCATTTTATAGCATAATAGTCTTTTAATTTATGTAGTTTTCGTATTTGCCTGGTTTTGTAGTGATTGCTAATTCACCTACATGAGTTTGTTACCTACAAAAAGAGTAGACATTTCATTTTCTCTTATATTCTGACCATTACAAGCATAACATGACACAACTGGCAGCTTGATGCTGAAGCTGCTTGTAAGCATTTGGTTATAAATAATGCTCCCGGAGAAGGGAGACATGTTACCGCTCTGCTCTGTGCTGCTGCCCTGCTGGCTGGGAGCACAGAAACCCTAGGACTGTAAGACTGTTCACAGTGAGATTTCATAGCTACCAGAGAAGATTTAGGGACTTGACTTTGATTTCCAGGCACACAACTTCAGTGGACCTTCATTATGGAAAAAAAATCTTAATAAAAGGAGTTTCAATAACACAGCCTGCTTCTTTGCTTCTCCAGAGATCCCTCACTTGAGCGTGCAGATTCAGTCTCAGACTACTTTGTCTTGTCTTAGGGGTATACCTGCAGGATCTCCCACATCACCTCACTCTGGTATTCTACCAGAGAGGTATTTCATGGCAACATGATCATTCAGCCTTTCCTCTCTGATGTATTTGACTGGGAAATGTGACTGCAAATGGTGACATTTGCCTCTACAGTGCATCTGAGTGACAAAAGCAGGTGTGCCCCCCTCGGCTGACCAGATCCAGAGAACACCGCCAATTTTCTTCATTTCATCACTTATTCTTCTGAACACTTTCACTTATCAAAGCTCTCTTACTCTGGCAGCTGTTTTGCTGTTAGCTGATGGCTTTTTCCTTGACTTTGTTTTCCTGTTACATTCTGCTTGTCTGAGTTATGACCGAAGTCAAATCATGTCCGTATCTGTTATTTCTTCTCTTCTGTACGTTTCAGTGTCTGAAGTTCTCTGTATGGCTGGATAAAAAAGAATAAAAAAAAGGATTCCAGAAGTGCAGTGCTTTCCATGACTTTTAATTCATAATTTTAATTTTCTTCAAAATCCAGAATCTCCAGAATAAGCCCTGACCTCAAAACATCCCTGCCTTTCTTATCTGAAAGAAAATCTCCTTTTATTACAAATAAGCTTCTACTGAAATCGTCGTGTATTGTTTGTTTCTTAATCAACTCTTATAACTACCTTAATTCTCCACTTCTGATTAACCCAAAAGGGGACTTTAATTTCCAGTAATGAAGACAGGCCCTTGGAAGAGATAGTTCCCCATTCCAGTCTCTGCATTTTGGATCTGAGAATTGCTAAACAAAACCCAAACACAGTGGGAGCAGAAAGCAGACCCCAGCAGTCAGACATGCTGTGCCAACACTTGCTTATCAATGCCAGCATGCCCCCTTTGCTATGCCAAGAATGGCAGCCGGATCCCTTTTGGTTTTCCTGTATACTGTTCTAATTATTGCTCCACTATGAGTATGTTTTACTTCTCAGCCCGGCTGTCTCTCAGGACTGATTTTCATTCTGCACAAATGTTCTCATTATAAAGACTTAACTCGAGGAGAATATAAATGAGAGGATGAATGCACGCTGAGAACTTGCTTATCCAGAAATTGTATTGATCAAAGGAGTGGTGGAGTTAAACACATGCCAGCTTTCATGTGCTCCCATTTACTGGGTTCAGTTAGTTTTCTTTCCCATAGGAACGTTGTGACTCTTGGCCTCTGAAGCCAGGCCAATTTGATGATTTTGCTTAACTGAAAGTACAAATCGTTTCTATAGAGCCATTATACTTGTCATTAGTATGGCACTAAGGGGTTCTTTGCAAGCAAAGTTTCCACCACGCTCATACATTATGCTTTATCATTATATGAAACCTCACAGAGGAACTGAAATTCCAAAAGGTGCTCACATATGAAGTCACCAGGTGAGCCTGGCTGGGAACAATTTCCACAAGGCTGAAACACCCATTGCTTCACCTGACCAGCAGCTGAACCACCTATGGCTGACTTATGGGATGTGCATCCCTCAGAAGCTGCTTTCATCCAGTGGTTTTAGGCTGTCCCTGCTGCCTCAGGGCCCAACAGCAGTCACCTGTACAGCAAGACTTCAGCAGACAGCCTCCTCTGCCCCCTCCCACTGTGAACCAGATTAGAAGTGGCCCTGCAAAGACATGAACTTCTCTGGAATTTCAGTGGTTACTTTTCCCCCCCACTCAGAGGGGAGAAGAACTTCTGAAAGCCACACTGCCAGTTCAGCCTCTCCTTTTCTAAGGCTCAGGCAACAGGTCATTAAGAGCTAGACAGAGGCAGGGGGCATACACAGATAAAGGGCTGCTTTGACAAAGACCATGCAAAACAAAACCTCAGGGGAGGAGCAGTGCAGCCCCAGGCGTCCAGCAACCCGGCTCCCTCTGAGGCCATGGGATCCAAGTCTGGCTTCCACTGGGCCTGCTCTGCCTCGGCAGCTGGTGTCTCATTTGCAGAGAAAAACTGTCAATTTACATTTAATTTCACCAGCATATTCCCAGGCACAACTGAATTTAAAATGCGAATGTGTGTTTCTACTGAAGTTCATTTTACAAGCTCTGTTGAGTGTGGTGACTTCAATGCTTTTGATTTTCCTGCTGGCTGGTTGGTTGTAGAAATATGCAGCATCTCCTCAGGACCTTCACAATATCAGAATTCTAATGAGAAGACACAAGTAACATCTCTAGATTGACATAAAAATGGAATGGTATCGTTCTTTTCACTAGAAAAAAGCATGGCTCACACACCTTGACTGCTCACTGACCTAACGTGGCCTTTAGGCTGAAATAGTATACATAGAAGTGTGCAATCAAAATCAGAAACATCCATAAATTCAGAACATATAGTCCCTTAAATCCTAACTTCCAAGTTGTATAACCTTAAGAAGCATTTTTACCACTGAAAGCAACAAAGTTCAATAACTGTACCACTAGATATAGCATATTATCCGAAGTAGATTCCAGTATCTGTGTATCTGGATACACAGTGCCTGAATCTCCACTGAAGTTCCAGTCCCTGTTTACATTTGTATCACCCTCAGTCAGCACAGAAGCAGCACTATTTGGTCTCCCAGCAGCTTCCTGCACATACATCTGCCTTGTTAGTCTCCACGCAGACTGAGCATCTTCATGCCACGTTCACCTATGCTTTGAGTCATTCTTTGTAAAAGTCTCTCTCCCCACATCAGAGAATTCATGTCTTTATTGTCAGGACTTAGACATGATTTAAGGAGTCAGACAAGACAATCCTTGCGGGTCCCTTGCCAATCTGGGTTACAGTATGATTTACTGATCTCCCTCGTTACTCCTTCAAGCCCGAACACCTCTGATGTCAACTCCTAACACCTCAGTTCCACAGCGCCAACAATCTACAGCATGGGTTGTTATCAAAAATATGGCTTCTACTCATAGCAAGTGTTGATATCAGACACAGTCCCTCAGAGGGTCACAGCAGCCCAAAGAGTTCCAGCCAGACTTGCAAGCTGCTTTGGAACCATCACAGACATCTCCATAGCCAGCAGTACAGAAATAGTATGGAGAGCAAACTAGAACTGAAAACAGAACATGGACGCACTTGCACCATCTGTTTTTAATGCCAACGCTTTCCCAGAATAACCTGTGCATCACTACCTCAAGACATTCTCCCAAAGAAGCGCTTAATGAAAAATCAGAATTGTTGTCTGAAGATATAGGAGGAAGGCAACATATTTCTTCTGGCATATGCTGTTATGCTGCTCAGAGATTCACACCTTTCTATATGAGGTTCGGTCTCTGTGCAGCTGCACTCTTCAGTGTTCACTCCACTGCCAGTGGCTACAAAAAAAAAAAAATAATAATAAGTAGTTGTTTTTTTTCTTTACCCTATTTTGAGCTCAACTTTGAGTAAATTAGTAGTGATATCTTGAAAGACAAAGCAAAAAAAAAAAAAAAAACCAAAAAAAACAGAAAAGAAAGAATTTTAAAAGAAACAGTGCTTTGGAAACAGAAGCCCTGTTGATTTTCATGGTTCAAAACATCTGAAAATCCAGGGAGGGGCTCAGTTACTTTGATATAGCCATCTAGTGTCTCTTAAAGGCTCTGGGGTGGCCTCCAGCTGTTCCTGATTCAGAAGAACATGACTCCTGTAGAGTTCATCTGTCATATCCCCCAGAGCCATGCTGGGCCCATACCAGGGCATCTCAAAAAATACCAGGTGGCCACTAAGGCCCCTAAGATTTATTTTTTCAAGTTTCTATTCTTAATGATGGCCGTAAGTACTGTGAATGTGTGAAGTCTCTATCAGGTCACCTATCAAAGTGTCTGGACATAGCTTCACTGATATTAATTTCTCCAGCTTTACTTGAAATGTGTGGATTATGCCTCTTGTCCATAATGATATAAAAAGGCACCTATTCATGGCAACAACTTGTGTGGATGAAAGGGAGCGGACAACCTGAGACTCAGATATCATACCGTAACTCAGTTTTCTGTTTTCCGGCTTTGTGTTGCCATAAGTAAGTTGTATTTAAATTACTTGATGCCACAATAAATAGCTATCTCTGAATGAAGTAGTTGTCAGAAGTACATTTCAGTACATATCAGTTGTCATATCAGTTTGATATGACCAATAATATTTTATACAGAGATACAGCAATTACAGCTTCTCTTCCCAGTTAGAGGTATCTTGTAGAATAACGGGACATGCTGGGCTCAGAGAAGCCAGCGCAGGACTCACTTGTGAAAGTCTGGATTTTTAAATCCAGTAGGATGGCAAAATCTGGTGGTTTTTTAATTATTTTTGAGACCATTTGTTAAATTAAAACTTAATTTTTTCAAGATTGGATATGGACCTCACAGAAGTTGTAGCAGTATCTCCTTAAATCTAAACCCACACCACCTGAACCATAAGTTCATTTCTAGAGGATTTTAAAGTTTTATCATACAAAATTTTGCCTTGGGAACTTTTCAGTGAAATTAGCATTTAAAGGAAGGGAATGTGGTAACTGGTGGCTTCTTGAAACAGCAGTGACTTGGGATTAGCTTATCTGCATGAATTTCTTCACGATTTCAGCACCCAGACTCCAGATGAGTGTTTTGGCTCAACACCCATAGTCAGCTTGGTGGAGGTGATTCATACAAGCAATGGTTCTGTCCCTTTTGTTACTTGCAAAGTACTTCATTTTATTAGAGTCTGTTTGTAAATGGGTGAAGACATACACAGTGCAAAGGAAGAAATACTTTATTGTGAGCATCGTTTGAGAAATGTATGACATTTCAGAATATACTGTTATATACTCAATGAGGGAAAAATGTAAGCCATGAAACATGATCAGTGCTTCACATCAATGGAGAATATGCACACAGCTGTTTTAACAGCACAAAATCGATACCAATCACAACAGGTATTAAATAGCTTTTATCATCAGAGGCAATTTTAAACAATGTTTATAAAAAATGCAAATATTGGACCTACTCCTGCACTGTACATCCAAAGCTCTTCTGAATTTTGCAGGTGTATGAAAGGAACAACGACACCGACACCCAACCCCAAGCAGTAGAAGGCAGAGATGGAGGAAACATCACAACCCGAATACATAAAACACTGTTCTAAAAAAAAAAAAAAAAAAGAAAAGGCAAATATCATCCCAAGGAATACTATTATTTTCAGGAGATCTTAATTGCAGCATCCTGACTCCATTAAAGCCAGCAACAGTTTGCCATTGACATTAGTGGAGCCTGAATTTCATTCTGAAATTTGAAACATTCTTCTGGTAGTGTAAACATCTGCAGAAACAGCATATCAGCGTCTATACAGGTATTCAAGTGCTGTTTAAAAAAAATTAAAAATAGACAGTGCTAACCCAAAATGCCGGTACATATATAAAAGGCAGAGAATTAAAAGACCTTTCTTCAAATACACATTTTAAAATATTTAAAAGCATCCATTTTTTTAATATCCATATATCATTGCTAGAGAAAAAAATCTATGAGAAAAGTCTGAATTATCTGCAATGATAAAGGAAGGGCACAGTGTTCGTTCAGATTTATTTGAAACCAGTAGTTTTCCACTTTGGAACCATGATGTATACCTGCACATTCAAGTGTGTTTCAAAGCAGTGCCGAGGAGTGGCTGTATTTAATGATGAACTACACTCCTTCTGTGCAAGTACTTCAGCATTATTCTTCATGAGCCATCTACACCCATTTGTATTTTCAGTAAAAAAAAGATGAAAAGAGAAAGGAAAATTTCTTGAAATATTTTTCATCTTCAAACAACCTGATGAGGTCTTACATCACAGCAGTTTACAATCATTCATTTGGAGATCCAGAGCTGATATAACTTTTCCGTTTACTGTTAGGGCTGTGCCTGTCTTCAAACAGTTCTTTTCTAATTTTCATGCGGACCTCAGGAGTGGATAACAGCTCCTTTATTTGACTCAGCCTGGATAACAGGGCCTGTGTTTCTCTGTGCAAAGCTTCTTTTACTAAGTCTGCTTCATGGCTCTTTCCTAGAGGAAAAGAACAATATAATATTTTATAATAACTAATGTCACTTAGAATCACTAATGTACAGAGACAGAGATCAATCGTATCTGCTTTGGACAGTGTTAAGTGCTTTTTCCCCATATTTTTAATAAAAAGGTGCTCTGTCAAAAGAAAACATACAATTTGCATCAACAACTGTTATCAAAAGTACAGAACAGAAAGGTGTCACATTTCAGAGAAACTCCTGCTATGTTACATACTGTGTAATAGTATCTGTGACGAGTATCGTAGTGGTAATTTTTAGCTCGGGATGCCAGCTGCTGACTCCGCAGCAGCACGTGCCCCCACGTCCAGCGAGCAGCCCCTCGGCAGTGCCAGGCTGTGCGCAGGGCATTGTTTCCACTTGTGGCAAGGCCTCTTCATGCCCATTCCTTACAATCCGAAAGGCAAACACAGAGAGCTCAGTTTCTCTTCAAAAGCAAGGAAGGGACTCTTGGTATTAAGAGCCCATGGAGACTGGAGCAGTTTCACCATTCTGGTCTTTTTCCACAGTCCATCTCTCCCAGCATTCAACAGATTCTCAGCAATGCAAGCGCTTATGAGACCGGCAGGCAGTGTCCCTCGATTCAGAACAAACTTCTGATAAGAGCCTCTCAGGGCAGAGTGCCTGTCACCCAGCACCACTTAGCAAGTTTCAGCAGGGAGCTGGGACATGTTTTTGCCGTTATTCTTGGTGGGATACTCGCTCCCAGGCTTTTGCACTGCGCTCACTTGCTGTTGTCATTGTCGCTCTCATTCTTAGTGCCACTAGCTGCTTCCTCAGCTTTCGCAGGGCTCCCATCAGTCTGTCTGGCTTTGTTTTGTGTTTCTTCTAAATACTGCTGTACAGCCTTGAGCACTGCATTCTCCACCAGCCTTTTGCTGAGGCTCACGAGCTCTGCGTCATCCGGCTCTGCTGCGTGCTTTTCACCTATGTGTCACAACAGACAAGAGAAGCAATTCATTTCCATGGAAAGAGCAGCTGGAATTGCATCAGGAGGAGCCTCTGGCTGAGCTGGACATCTAGATTTTAAGTTATTAGATGGTTTTAAGAGTGCCTCTTCCTGACTGTAAAAATAATTTCCCCCTCCAGGAGCTCTGATTGAAGTGTTTCATGAAGATGTACGCAGTACATCAGAGTAAAAGTATTTCACCTTTATTGTAACAGTCCTGTTAAGCCACTGGCTAACATTAACAGCACCCACTCAGCTTCAAAGTGTGCAAATTTCATTTCTTCTAGTCAGTAATAACACATGCCTTCCGGGCACACAACTGATTTACATTTTAGGAAAATTCTTAAGTCTAGCTGCCCCGGTTTTGTGAGTTTCCTTAATAAATTTGAAAATGTCTACCTTTTTATTCACTGCTTAAAATTCAAGTTTCTCATGGGAAAAAAATATTGAAGTATCTTGTCTAAGAGCAGGTTATAAAATACTATTATTATTACTATTTTTCTTTTAAAATCAAGCACAAAACATGGTACAACCATTTACTCCCCCCCATTTCCCCTTCTCTCTACTGATCTGAAGTTCTGACACTGATGTAAATGCCAACTCTATTCATAGGTATCTACTGATAAAAGCAAGAAGCTGGCATTTCCCTGCCCTGAGTTCACAGGATTAAACACACAACCAAGTAACTGTATACATAATGAGAATTTACATATTACATATATTTTGAAATTATACTTTTCCATGAATCATTTTCCTAATGACTTACACAGCCTACTACAGCATCCTCCTTTGATGAGGAATGAAACAGGAAAAATGCAACTTATTGTCCAATTTCCACTGGCTGTATAATTTGCACTTGCCACTCTGCAATTTCTTGCCCTAGGCAAACAACTGTTTCCCTGCACATACATTTAAAAGCCATGTTTTTAATGTCCCTTTCTGGAGTTTGCATTCTGTAACTAGTAATAAGAGGCTGCTTAGTCACACACATCTGGTGAAAGAGATACTATTGTATGTTCTCAGCACAAAGCTTTGCACTGTTCAATTACCTAAATTTGTTCTCTTTCATATATGTAAATTTATTCAAGGTTGCCAGCACATATAGACTATAGTTATAAAAGACTTTCATTAGTCTTTCTAGGGGACTGTACAATCTGTGTGCAATTTCACTGATAAAACACAGTTCATAAGGGAACTTGAGAGGGAGAGGTGCACAAAAGCCTCCATTTCCACAGGCAACGCCTTTGTTAGCTGTTAGTATAAGCATCCTGCTCTGGAACAGCAAGACAGACCAACGTCCTCTAGTTCTGTTCCTATAGTTCATACGGTGCTGTTACAGTGGGACTGGAAGAACTGGGGTCTCCAGCTGAAGAGTGATCAAACTAAACCCAGGCAAAACGTTTCATTAGGTTTTGTAAAAAGTTGGGAAATACCCTGAAAAATATTCAGAAAGGCATCTGTGGGGGGAAAAGAAAGTTAAATGAGAAATAACAAAAATAAAATAAAGCACTGAAAACAAATTTAGTAGTTCCAGGAAGAAACATTTCAAGTTAACATAAGAGTCACAGATACCCTCCCCAAAGCCACTCAGATGCCCATGTACTCTCTGGCACATCAGTTACCATGTTCTTCCACTCGCTGCATTCCCTGGGTTTAAGTCTATCCTTAACTTACTTAGAGGAGGGTCTTAAGTCAGGCTCTTATCTCATTGGAGACCTACAATATACATAAGCAGCATCTCCTCTCAGCTTCTATGAGATGATCCCTCAGGCTCCTCTGAATGCAGCCTTTTGATTCCAAATTTCCTCTGCTTTTATTAAAGACGCCCAGAACCAAAACAAAATGTTTTGGTTGTCACAGTCTATTTATTCGCTAGAAAAAAACACTGCTTTCCAGTTAAGAGTTTTTTATTTCTCAGAACTGCTACCGAATCACAGAAATTGTTACTCACACAGCTCTAATGATCTGTCCAGGGAACTCTATAAACAAAATCAATGGGAAATAGGTGCTCAGCAGCTCTGGCACTTGACCCTATAGTATTTAATATGCAGAATAAGGGTAGTCAGCCACAGAGGCCTCCAGATACCACAAAACAGTTGTGATTACACTTATTCAGAGTCATTTTACTTACAGTAAATTACGTATTTTTTTATTTAATTCTACATTGTAGGAAAGGACAGGGCTCTTCTTCCACAAATATTTCCTCCATTCTTATAAAACAGCTGTCACTTCTACATATGTATCAAGTTCATATATGTACATTATAATATTACATATATATGCATTTAGATGCAAGTAGATGGTTTGCCGTGTAATTTCTCAAGCATCAAAAAGATATAAAATATCTAAAACGAGCCTTCTAGAAGTACACTTCAGAAAGCCACAGAACTGCTTTTAGAATTTTATTAAATTTGAGATGTTCATTTCTCACCAACAGTCTGTATTACCCCGTAAGTCCTGTATTCCTGCTGGGAAGATTTCCATAGGATCTGGCTGATGTATGGCTGCGTGCACATCCTGGTATCAAGAGTAAGCCTAGATTTATCTTCCAGCCACTTTTGTGGCCTGGCACATGGGGCTATATGACTCAGTCACGCTCTCTTTATATTTTCAGATTCCCTAAATAGCACTTTGTGTATGTGTATGCACAGTTCTGAAGTTCACTGGCAAGGCAACTGCGTATTCTAAAAGTATTCCTATTCATGACCATTAGCAAAATGAAACAGCTCAGGCAATAACAACTGGTATTGATCACTTATATTTACTTGAATATTTAATGTATAAGTCTACTCCATGCATTTTTCTCCATGCTGCATCTGCTGCTTGCAGGCAAATGTTCCTTTGTGTAGACTGTCATGAATGATCTGAATATCAGCAAAAAGTCATTGCTCTTATGCATGTTTTAGATTTAAATGGGAGGTTTAAAAATTCAGAATTACTTTGATTGTAAACTCCATTCTGAAAAAGGGAACAGATATACCACGTGCACTGTATTTACATCTATAGTATGCCTATCAGTACGGACTACACCACTACTTTATTTCTGTGCCTGTGAATAAAAAAAATGCTTCCAATCTTGTATGTGGCTCAGAATAGAAATGAAATAAAGCCTCTATTTTATCTAAGAGTTTGATAATTCTCAGAAGATGAAAACAAATTCATATTCTGTGAATGCATGCATCCTTTTTATTATTTACTGAAAATGAAGCAAGCCTGCTGTCCTGAAATGACCACACTTTTTTTTCAGAAGGTAACTATCAAGTGCACAGAATTATTCAAATGAGGATGTATGATCCCACAACATGCTGCCGTAGTTATGGATGTGAACAGGAGCCCTGAAACCAAAAGTAAGTTGAGATTCAAACTCACAGCTGAATAGCTCTATGGGATTATGTTTACTCTCCAATTCTACGCTTCCTGACATTTTTACAAGACCATGAACTGAATTTTGAAAGATAGCATTGGAACAAATCAGATGTCGCTGTCCTGTTCTAGCCTGTGTTAGATACCTATGCGAGTATTTCAGGTTTGGAGAGAGGCAAAACTCACTTGAATCCACTCCTGTTTATCTTACTTGTCCATTTTTGCGGGACATTTCACTCAAAGAGCCAGCAGTACAATCATTTTACAAGAAAAGAGTTTTACAGCCTTTAATCAGCTATATTCTAAGACAAATTTCTGCAATCCTCGTCTCATGGCCTTAACATACTGCAGTTTGGTTTTGCTTCCAACAACCTTTCATCACAAAAGAATGATGCCAACATGGAGCAAATTACAAAGGAGACTGCTGGTAATTCATATTGGTGGATGAGATGAGCTGGGAAGTCTGTTTTCTAAGAAGAGGGGTTACAGGCAATGAATGCCCTGAGGACTTCTGTGGTAACAGAAATGCCTCTGTCTCCCATTAGTTCATCAATTTCTAATACCCTTTACAAAATCTGGAAACAAGAAAACCCACAAAGGATTCTGGCAGTCTTTCGAAAACTAAACTTTAAGAAATTCCTTCGGAATGCTAGAAAACACCATTTTTCTACTTACACTGTGCCTCTTGCTGACACCCAAATAGTGAGCCAAGTTGCTGTTGCATGTGCACAAAACTTTGTACTTCACCAAAAGAATCCCTTTCTGTGTGTGATCCTGCAATGACTGAGGAGTCCACTCTAAGTCTTAATAACCTCTCACAATCAGTTAATTGACTATGCTCCCTCTGTACAGAGGCAAAAGCTTTGCTACCAATGCTGTATGGTGAGATTGGAAGGAAAGAGACAACCACGCAATTTACTGATGGACTAAGAAACTTTCAGCAGATGGCTATCAATTATTTCTATGATGGGGTTGGAGCTAACCAAAAAAGGCCAATAAAAGCAATGTCAGACAGACTTCAGCTAAGTGCATCCACGCAGTTTGTGACTTCAGTGGCTGCGTCTTTACCATGGTTTACTATCACCATGTTGCCAGGAGAAGATCTACACTCACAACACCCTGGTTGATGTAGACTACTGCAAGGCTGCCATGCCCTGCTACAACCCATGGAAGTACCTTATTCCTGCTACGATATACCTTTGTGTCTGTAGAATCTAATTCAACATTAAAGTAAATCTCATTGACTTCAGTGGGAATGAGATTCCCATACTTGCACAAAGAACTGCAGTGTCCTTGGCATCAGACCAACGTGCTGAACGTTCTCGTTACTGAGGACTTTCAGATAAACTTAGTAGGCCACATATATTAACAGAACTACAGCATTAAAAAATACCACCACCCTCACCCTGCTAAGACAGAATCCACAGTCCATAATGAGCTGAATTACAAGCTATGACCACTCACCGGACCATATGCTTCCCACCCTTGTAGCAGACTGTGAATTATCCGGAACAGTCGAGATCATGGTTTTGAAGTAACAAAACACGAGCTTGTGCCCATATCTAATCAACACAATAAGCACCAGCAGGAAAATCGGAACCCTAAACAATTCCTTGTTAATTAGGACGGGCTTCCATGAAATGTCTCCAGTGGTCACTTAAGAAATTGGCACAAACAAAGCAATGAGAGGTGTCAAAGGTTTACGGGCGTTTGGCCTGGTTCCGTGACGAAGGTCACAGAAAGGTGAAATTACAGTGTTGTTATGACATTACGGTAAGGACACTGTGTTGCTGCACATCCCCATAAATGAAGCTAAGCAGTGTGCAACATAGCTAGTTCAGCTCACCTTGCGCATCTGAAAAACTTGTTTGGTTTTAACAATGTCTTTCTGTACGCATGGAACTGCCTAATAAAGCAATACTAATCCTTCATGCTGAATGCATGGGTTTCTAGTTTGCTGGATTTTTTTTCCAATTTATGTGATTTGGCCTACAATAAAATAAAACCATAAAAAATACACATTTCAAGTGCAGAGGAAATTCAGGCTCTTGCAGCTGTTCAGGGAATATGATGCTTTTGCCAGTTTTGATGATGAAAGCAAGAATATCTGCAGGCTGCCTTCAATTTGGAGGCTTAGTTAACTTGGCAAAAGTTTGTTTTGTTTCAGACAAAATGCTTCAAAGCTCAGTGATCTAAGATTTCTGATCACCTCTACGTACAACTGGAGAAACACAGAACATGCTCTGCTAAACCTATCCTTTCTCCTACAAGCACTGCGGGATGCAACGTCAGTTATGAGCCTTCCAAAAGAAAAAAAAAAAAGTCTAGCATGCTAAGCCATGAATTCAGACAATCATTTGGTCTTAAGTAACTGGTCTATCATAGGGTTTTGGTCATCTTGGCCATACGAAATCAGAATCGTTGTAATTAAACAGTAGCTAATAATTCTGAAGGTATGACCACAGTTTGCTAACAGTTAACCCAATTCACAAGAATCCAGAAAGTGTTGTCAGAGGATAGTGTAGAGAGACCGCTTCATTAAAACAAAAAGGGAAGATTACTATATTGTAAAACTAAATTTAATGCAATCAACCCTTTACATAAACCAACTAGGTTAGGCATTAAAAAAAAAAAGCATACTAGAAGTGTTCACATTCTTCCAATGCTTAAAATGAAATAGCTGTAAAAACATTTTCTTTGTCAAACAACATAAAACACCTTAAGAATATAACCAATATTCTCAACATAACAGCAACATTTCTTTCACAAGATTCTCTACGGCTCCAAAAATGCACTCTTGCAGCAAAAGAATAACCCCCCCCCCCCCCATATTTCTCCTTCCTTATACTCAGTGAGCCAAAGTCTATTCCAGTGGCATTTCTATGAAACAAATTCAAAAAACATGTAGGCAATGACATAAACTGAACTAACCATCACAACTTTTACCAGCTAACACTCTGTATCACAACGGATTGCTCATTAACATGCCTTAAAATTGATGGTTCTGTCCTCTTTCCACTCTGTTGTCCATTCTCAAATTTTACTTCCTCCATCTACACAATATTCCCAACTCTTTAGCATCCTACTAACTGTAATCCTGTCCTATTAGCATAAATGGATAACTGCTTATTTATGCTAGTCCTGGTCCTTTATTTCTGTCAGGTCAAATAGTTCTAATTTGGAGTTTCATCTTTGCCTCTTCATTCCCTGCTATTTTAAAGCAATGTTTTTCGTAGTCTTTTGTCAACTCAAGGTAAAGGAAGAAGGGTTTGATATTCAGGCTAAAAAGTGTTTTTGCATTTTTCTTCATTACACTCCGAACCAGCCTTGAAAAAATAAAGTGGTATTTTTTTCTTTACTCCCATTAAAGCAATATATTTGCTTCAATAGTTCACTTCACCTTCATATTTTCCACATACAAATAGTCCTCCCACGTCTATTTTTGGCAAGAAAGACCAAGTGAATTTCCATAAGATGAGGATTAGGAAGAAGACAGGCAGTGTTTCCCCTTAAAAGCAGATTATATCTTTCACAGTTTTGGGATTTCCTGCACCAGAAGTAGTAACTCAGAGCACCTTAAGATTAGCCTGTCCTCATAGCCTGGGTGCAGCACCATGGCGATCCAGCTATTCTGCCACTGATGTGAAAGCTTACATCTGGATACAACACTGATGTGGGAGCTTATACTTGGATACATCTTACCACATAACGAGTTTTTATCCCAAGTCTAATCCTGTAATCTCTTCTTATTTCATGCCTTGTATAGAGATTATGGCAAAAAAAAAAGGACCCAGGGAATTAAATTCATCTTTCAAAGCAATATGATGAGCTTCATTTGCAACAGAGTTGGTATTACTGTTACTCATCACACTGAAGCAGGCATGACAGGCAGTGCCCCAGTGGTCTGGGCTGTGTAGTACCAAGCCCTCTGTCCTTGTCACTCCTGGCTCTCACTCTGTGTTTCAGTCCACTTGCAAGAGAGAACATACACAGCAGGTGAACCGAGCACACCACGTGGGGGCAACAGAAAGTAATATTTATTTCACTAAATCAGAGGATCAAGCCTTTCAAAATATGCAAACACTGTATCAAATTTCACATTAACAAAAAAGATAACCCCAGACCTCAGGAGGGTGTTCCATCACTGGAACTCACTTCAGTCTCAGATTATCCTACAAGAATAAACCTTCATCTTGTGCTGAAAAAAGCCCCTTGCATTCTATTACTGATGCGCCTGTGAAAAGTAAAGGCAGAGCAGAGCAAAGAGAGGAAGAAAGAGAAACTTTCATGATTGCATTAGTCTACACTGAGTGGTAATGGATTTTAAAGACAGCAAAACATGTTTCTCATTTGCTGATTCCTCTCAGCCACAGAAGTGCTGCAAAACCTATGCCCGATACTTAATACGGCTTTGTTCAATCCTTGTGCTTTGTACTAAAGTGGAAAATTGAATAAAATGCCATTTAAAAAATTACTGCTATGATGTGAAATGGAATGAGTAACACAATAATAGACCATGACAGAATACATTTCTCTTAGTGAGAGGATACAAGTTCTCCAGTGAGAGTAAATGAATTATCCATGTCTCAGTATTTTAACTCACAGGAAATGAAGCAAGTGGCCAGGTGGATCAAAGGGATTACGCCATCAGCAGGAATGATAAAGCTAATGGCAGATTTTGAGACACTGGGGATTGGAATCCAGACGAGATACAAAATAAGGAACAAATTTTCTCTATACCAATTTAAAACAGCATTCTTAAGGTTCACGAGGGTTCCACACAGGGCCATGGGCCTGACAGCAGTTCAGCTGTGTATGCCAACATCAGAACTACAAGTTTAAAAGAACCACCCACTGCAAAAGTTTGGCAATGGCCAGAAGTGTGCCAGTACATCACACTTCCAGATGAAGGCCCAGGGACTTAGTCTATACTCAAACATTTCCTTTGATGAATGATAAGCTTTAAACAACATCTGCGACATCCAGTCCATTTTCCTTTAATAAACGCAGAGTAACTGCCCATCCCTTTCTCCAGTCTGATTTCCAGAGCATAAGCATCATCTCTCCAATACCCAGAACTAAATCTCAGTCTCTTCTGCCAGTTTTACAATTCAAGCTTAAGGGAACAGCAAAGACAGTTTTACCCAAATCTTAGGAATAGGAAAAATGGTTAGAAACAGTACTAAACCAATAATAACTAGCTGCTGAACAACACATCAGTACACCTTATTACAACACTTTCTAAGATTCCTTATTTTCCCTTTTGCCTAGTGTTTAACAAGTAGTAACAGACCAGTGCTATCTAAAGGACCACCTCACTGGACCAAGGACCTTTGTTTGCCTTGTCTGCTTTGTTTGTCTGTATTCATCTGAAAATCTCAGTCACAATATTGCAAAATATAGAGTCTGCTCTGCAGCCAAGCATCTGTCACTGGAAGGAATCTTTCCCCAAAATATATACAAAATGTTCCCTCTTGTTCTTATTCTGCATGATGTAATAGAAGTAATCCTGTGCTATCTTAACAGTTGCTTAATCAAATTAACCTACTCCTGTCTTCTGGGTTTGTAGCTCCACAGTTCCCGAGCCACTTTCTGCAAGTGAAGCTCCTGGGTTGCTACGCTGCTTTTGGAGCATTATCTTCTGTTGAAAAGCAACCCTTCTGACTTCTTTCATGTGAGCACCCCTCACACAGAGATGCCCTCTGGCTGTACCCTGCTCAGTCCTACTTTGTGCCTCTGGTGCTTCCCAGACAGAAACGACACTGATCTTCCCTGGGCAGACTTAATTAGCACCACACGAATGTCCTTTATGTTACAACACAGTAGGTCTAGTGATGTATTATCTTGCTGAAGGGGAAGAAGAGAGAAGATTTGGGTTTTTTCCTTCCCAAAGGTGAACATTTTCTATGGATGAAACCTGTTCTATCCCCTTTTTTAAAAGGAGGCAGAGTACAGCCTCCCAGTCATTCCAGGTCAGTATGGAAATGTCAAGTTTGACCGTCCAATTATTTGTCCAGATTTCATTTTCTAATACGCCAAAATGAAGTAAGTAACTTGTTTTCTCTTTTTTTTTTAATTATACGGTATCTTTAAGAGAGACTGTGCAGACCAGTTGCTTTTTTTTTTTTTTTTTTTTTTTTTAAATATTTAATATTTCAAAGGTTTCTGGAATAAAGGCTAAAACATGCCTGGCTGCTTCCAAGAATACCACTCTCCACTAGAAAACAAAGCACACAATTAGCTAGCATTAAGCATTACAATTAAGAAGGAAAAGAAGCCCATTTAAAACATCAGGTTACGAAGGAGTAGACAACCACTACATATTGGCCTTATAACACTTTTCCCAACCCTAGTGTAGCTGTGTTCTGTAATTAACATATGGTTTTCCCCATATGTTATGATTTCTACAGTATGACTGCCTCCACTCTAAGCTCACAGGGACCAGGTTACAGCATGACCTGTCATATAGCAATACAACAGCAGAAGCAAATGAGTTTTGCAATTTGAGGTAGCTGTTTGTATCTGATAGGAGAGAACAGTCTTCAGTGTTCAGCGCATCACACTTCTTGTCTGGCCACAATTTGGGGTTGCTCACACATCATTTCTGAGTGAAGATGGAAAATACAGCTTCGGTTCTCCTTTGTTACCAGACAAACCATCAGAGTAACACGACAGTAATTCCTGCAGCCCAGTGCTTGATTCAGACACACGTGGCTGTGTATGTACAGGTGAGCTGCACAGTGCCAGCGTTTGCTCTCTGGCACTGAGGCCTGTCAGGAGAGGCCAGACTGGGCCCACACCACCACAGTGACTTGGGGACACGAGTTCCTGGGCACTGTCAGGTGTCCAAAAGTGCTTTTTCTCCAGGGCCAGATCTGTCTCATGCTCTACAGATTTACCAGTGCAGGCAATCAGGAATATTACCAAGTACACTTTCATAATGCAACGCAGCAGCAGCTCACGTAACGCAACTGACAGAGACAGGATTCGGCTCGAGACTCCAATGCAGCTGTGGGTACAACACAGCCAATTTCCTCTTCCACCATGATGAGATCTGTCTTTAGCACTTCTGATTTAATCTTCAGAAGTAAGGAAATGCAGAAGTAACATTCATATCCCTTGAGGCTTTCTGACACTTTCTACTTTTCAGGGCAGGTCTGACAGGACTTGAGAAAACATATTGCTCCTTCTCTTGTTTGGGAAGCAGCAAGTGGCACAAGATTTTTTTTTTTTCCTAATTTGTACAGCAAGGGGAAAGGCACCATACCACAGCATACATACAGCTCAGTAAGCTGAGAAAGGAGTATGTGAAAGTTAAAATGAATATGAGAAACAGTACTAAGCAAGGGGAGCTCCCTTAGAATAGGCTATTTGGATGCTGTTCTCTTATGTTCACAGAGAACATAAGGCAGCTTTTAATACTATCTGTGATACCAACAGCCTCTCATTTACACTTTGGGAAATCAATAAAAACATAACGTTGTAGCTTTTGCTTTACAATAGTACATTAGTGTGAAGCAAGAACAGCTCTGAGAACCCTGTCTTGCCTTGTCTTCCTTTTGCTGCAGCAATGGTCTTACTAAGATTATCTTTAAATCATCTTAACAGCTTAAAATACAGAATATCTCATATCTAAGTGTGTACGTGGTAGATATAGAACACATTTTATCTCTAATAAGCAATACTGTTTAACCTGCACGCTTGAAGTACGAGAAACTCAGTACAACGCTTTCTCTGCTTAAATGGAACACCTGCATAGAGGACAATTAGTGAAGTTCACCTAAAACATACTTGTATTTGTTTACTTTGTTGTCCTTTATACTCCCTTTCAAAAAGAGGATACAGGATACCAGTAAACAAACTGCTTAAGGAAAACGGTGTAAATGTAGAACATTTAAAGTGATCTTATTCCCCTTACAGATTTGCTGTCTTCTCACTTGAAGAAATTGTGCAGGAAGTCTCCTCCAGCAGCTGTGAGCAGAACACCAGCCTTCTTCAAAGGGAGTCTGATTTTGTCTGCCCGAGGCTGAAAGAACAGTATTTTTAACCTGTCCTCCTCTTCTTGCTACGAAGTGAATTCCAGATGAAGCTGGCACTTTGTTGGCTTGCCATCTGAACTAGCCCTTCTGATATTATTTATAGAAGGCCATTTTTACATGGTCTTGCTGATATTCCCATCCATCTTGCTACAGTCCTTGACTCCAGGGACTGCCAGCGGACTGTCACAGTCATGACACTTGGCAGGCCAGGTCCTGGATTGGTATAAACCAGCACTACTCTTGTTTATAGCTGCTAAGGATTTCACTTGACATTTTCACTACCACTTTATTCACGCCCCAGATAATCTGTCTCACTTTCATGGTTTTACTTGCATGTTTAGCAAATATCCTTAAACACTTAACTTGCTTCTAATGAAATACTTCAGCTGCAGAGTCATTTTAGACAGCTCCCAAACACTGCAATATCTGAATGGAATATCACTGAAATTATTTTAAATGAATATAATCATTATTAACTGAGAATTTTAATGTACACTGGCAATTTTTATGAGATTTTATCACTAGTAAACAGCTATCATTTTTATTATACAGAAGTAAGTTTGCAGGCAAAAGTAATGTGAATTATTATTTATGGTACGCTGCCAATTGACATATTTTAGTTAACAATCAATTATTTGGTGAAAGGCTACTATCCATTCCAGTATAATTAAAAAAATATTCATTTCCTACTCAAGTTTTTATTCTAACTTTATGTGGGAGATCTACAATACACAAACTAATCGCAGTTGAAAGATTTTGCCCCGGGAAAGACGATATTCACCATTCTTTGGTCTGTGCTACTGTTCAGGTGTTTTGAACCAAGCAGCAGCATAATTTGGAATATTAAATGCAATTGTCAGCTGTAATCTGCCATGGCAGCTGCTAGCCCACAGAAATGCCCAGGGCTGCTTGAACTCTACGGCAGCAGAATTTGCTCATATTGCAAGCTACTGTAAAGCTTCCTTTTCCCTAGACTGCCATACAGAATATTTTGGATATATTCTTAGGCATTCCCTGCCTGCTGCCCTGCCAGGGAAGGAAGTGACCTATGGTGGATGGAATTTAAACTGACATCTTCAACCAAAGAAATTTAAAGCTCAATTCTGTATCTACAAAAGTTTTCTGTTGCACCAAACATTTGCCAATCAGTTTAATTGAAGGAGCACTAAGTGTGCTCAGTAGAGACAGAGAATCCACCATTTTTATTCTGCAATCTGCTCCTCTGTTTGTGCAATTCTTTGAATGAAATACCTACCAGAAACAATGAACTAAACATGTGTCTAATGTCATGGCGAGAAATGTCTCCACATAAGCAAGTTTCCAGTGCATTACCTCTCCAATTGGACCTCCTGACCCTGTAGCAACGTGTGCTAAAAAGTTACTTGAGCATGAATTTTGAAATATAGAGCAAATGTAAGAAAATAAGTGACATAATTCATTGCATCAACCTGCAGCAAAATAAGTATTAGGGAAGGTCCTTCTCCTTGACAGATGATTCTCTTTTCTGTTCTTTACAGTGCCATACCTATAATGGCAGCAATACTGTACGGTCTCTTACTGTGCTTTATATCTGCCCAGAAAGAGCTATATAGTCATAGCATAATAAATAGTTCATATTTCCCTATCCGCTGTTAGGCAGATGAGTGCACTGAGTAGCTTCAGCAGTGGTAACTTCTGTATTGGCTGACAGATCACAGGCTCAGTTGCCATAATCTGTAAACAAGACAGTGTTAATGTCATCTCTCATCTTTACTTAATGAAAAAATCCCAAAACTGAGTTATCCACTGCAGCGCTAATGACTAAACAATGAAGAATTTGCTCTTGTATAATTAAATAGATTATTTTACCTGAAAATACAGAAATGGGTCACAGAATGCTCTTCACAGCAGAAATGCAATATGAACTGGCATCAGTCACTGCATTTTTTTCCATGATTTTTAACATACCCAGACTGGCATAACTGTGATTTCTTTCTCAATAAACTTGGTTCTGGAATTCTCAGACAGTTATGGTTTGGAAGATACAAAGACGATGGGGAAGTATACAAATTTGAAGATAACCTTGTGAAACACAGGCATGATACACCTTACAGAACCTTTTAAGTTAGCTAAGCCAGGAGAAGTACAGCACTTTATCTGGGGGCAACAGCCATGAAGCAGTACAACTGAGAGGAACGGCAAGAGGGAGATGCATGGTCTATACACCTCTCACAAAGATTTGTCCCTCCAACTATTCTTGTTGCATTTCCCAAAAAGCATTAGGACTACAACTAGTAGTTCATTTGAGTCCCATCTGATGTCTGTCACAGAATCAAAGAACTTTTGAAGTCAGCAGGGACCTCTGGGTCCAACTCCTGCTTAACTGGGCCACTCAGAGCAGGGTGCCCGGTAACATGTCCATGTGGCTTCTGAAGATCACCAAGGAGGAGACTTCTCAGCTACTAGTTTAATATTTTATCCATGAGTATTAGCAGATCAACCCGCACCGAAGCAAGCTTAGTATTTTAGACACAGTAAAATCCTTGTGCTGAGAGAATAGTTATACTTAAATATGATCACCAGTATAAATGTTACTGAGTCCATCAAGAAAGACCATAACGTCTGCACTTCTAATCCTTTCCCCTGCAAGGAAAGTTTGAGCTACTTGTCCCTCCCAACATCTCTGCTGGCAGCAGTACGACAGCACTGTTGTATGCACATGTTCACAAGGGATTGAGACTGCTCTTTTGCAAGACTGAGCCCATATATTTCAGAAGTAACACAAAGGTATTTTTTACATGATCCAGTCCTACACTGGAAGAAGTTATACCTAGCTGCTTCTTACCATCATCTGCCCCATGGGTTTGGAGAATTCCTTAATTCACTTCAAGAAAAACTACCTGGGTTAGCTTTGATCAATAAAGGAGAAGTGATTTACCTCACTGAGGTGATTTTGCTTTGAAGGACTGCTCACATAATCTGTTCTGCTATGAAACAATATACACAGCATACACCACCACTGTATGACCAACAATGTTGGCAACAATGACCACATGGGATCAGTAAACGCTTTTGTCAGCACTTCTGAATTTAGAAGAGAATGGGGTTTTATGACCTTACAGCCACTATTGTTTGCTTACTTAACAACTGCCAGCCTAACAGCTTTGTTTCTATCAATATTAAATTGTAACAACAGTATTAAAATGTGTTGTTAATAAGTACTGCACATAACCATGTTTTTCTCTCTAGAACTTGGTGTAAGAGAAGGCAGCTTCCAGCAATCCACCACAAACTACTGGTAGGATTACCAAATGTGCGTCCAGTTTTCAACTTCATAGTCTTATCCAAGAGGTGGGCATGCCAAGTATCACACAATTCCTACACCTGGGCCAAAATGAATTTAATCACAACGAAGAGGAGCATTAAAGACACATTTACATTACACTCCACTCTGCCAGAAATTTAAACAGACTTTTGGAAGCTAACACGGTTGTGGAGGTTTTCACATTAAAAGTAGCATGCAAATAGAGAGTCTTAGCCTCAATACGGAAATCAAACACATGATTTCAACACTATACAAGAAATCTGGTGCAAACATTTATGCAAAATCTTGTGTACCGTTCAAAAGTCAAAAACATCCTTATTTTGTCCACCTATTCACAGTGATGATTTGGCAGTTGTGCTTATTATAAAATGACATCAAGCTATTACCCTTAGATACTTAAGCTAACGGTTAGTGCTGGTACAATAGACAGCAACAAACTGGCCACAAATAAATCTAGAAGGGAAGTTTTGAAAGGGTCTTCACCATCAGAACAGGCTCCCAGTGAGGTTGGTGGAAGAAAGAAAACAACCAAGGTATTGCAGTAACAGCCTGTGGCACTCAGTGACCTCAGCACTTCTCTCACCTTGCTACTGAGTCACAAGTCACTTGGAGGTTGGTTCTCTGATCACATACTTTTTGAAAATGAAACCCTTGAGTTCATAAAAGTTCCAAATACACCAACATGTCACTTTAGCACTCTATTTCAAAGTCTCCCATCAGGTTCTTCTGAACTTTCCTATTACTCTTCATCCTTTCTCATCTCTTCTCATTGTGATCAAGGACAACTGCTGGTATGTGTCCCACCACAGAACTAGTCACGTATACCAATTAGATCATCCTGGCCTTTTCTTTACTACAACTGAAATCTCTTCCTAACTTCTCAGGGGTAATTCTTCAACTCCTTTAACAAAGATGGATTTGGTTGAAGGCTTCACTAAAGTTTCTCAGTGTTTAGCAGAAATGGATCATTGTGGTCCTAAGCACTTCCACACAAGGCCTTAGGCTTCATACACATCTTCATTTCATACGTAAGTACATGTTACATAAAAGGTTAGACTTCTAACCAAATCCACAATTTTAAGTATTTTAAAGCAGTTACAAATTCCCCTGGACTTTTTTAGATTACATACCTAAGAACTTCCTGTCTTTGCTCATGTTTCCATTCAGGAAAGCAGCATTTCTGCCACATTTCCAAATAAGTTCTGTAATAAATACTGCTGCTTCGCCTCCCTCCTCCCCCACTAACATAATTTAATAGCAAGGCAATCACACTTGACTTGATTCATCTCCACAATTTCTAGCTGTAATTCATTTAACATAAAACATCCTGACAGAAATGTGGAAGGGATCCCAACATCTGCAATCTAACACGCTGTAAAGCAAGACAGTCTGCTGTATCTTCATGAAACAGGAAAATGTAGCGTAGTTCTAAAAATAATACAGTTATGCGCTCCAGAATTCCTTGTACCCAAATAAAAATTGACACAAAAATTGAATTCAAAAAGTTGACTTCTTTCTGTGGGACACTTACGCTTATAGGACTAAAATTTTTATTTATCTTTGTACTAAACATAAAGGGAGGGGAAAAAAAAAAGATTTTCTCTTTTCAATCAAAAGTCAAATATAGCTGAAGTAACTACAGACTGGACAGTAGAAAAAACCCAGCAACGTGTGTTCATGCCTTGTAGGACTACTTTCTAAAAGCAGTAAGTAATTTTAATTAGAAAAATAAAATGTAGAGACATTTCAATTTGAAGGAGGCTTGCATAAAGGCAAAGATGTATCTAAAGATACATCTAATGTCATTCTACAATCCCCAATTTCACAGTCACCATTATTTTTATTCTCTTCAAGATAACTACATTTTTTTCTATTTTTGAGGCCATAAACAGGCACTACTGCCTGCTGTTAGTGCTTTATTTGCCCTTTGTTGTTGTTTTTTGTTTTTGTTTTGTTTTTTTTAAATCTACTTCCTCCTGTTTGAAAGCTTGTTCTTCTGCTATCCTCTCTGGTACACCTTGCAATGAAGCAGAACTTATGAGTACATCTAGCTCCCCAACCTTATCTTCCAGATTTTCTCCAAATCTCTGCTTTCTCTTTGTCTTCATTGATATGTACAACTTCTCCATTATTGCAGGAATTATTTTCTAAACCAACGTCAGTCCCAAGATTGAACAAACAAGTATGCATAATCATGCTTCACAAACATAGATGACAGCCTTGGCTATCACCAAGCCTTGGTAAGGCTTACTGCCTTGGTCATTAAAGTTAACATCATTAGCTGCAGGAGAGAGATTTGTGTACATTTTAACTTTGACTTGCTAAGTATTGAACACTTAGTTTTGGCTGGGGCCACCAAATCCTAAAGGAACTAGCAATGAGATCATGACCCATTTTTCGGCATTGCACCATATTTCTTTACAATTTGACAAAGTCCATGGGACTGCTGTCTTTTGTGCTCATTTTCTACCAGCAGAAAATGGAAGTAATGTTAGAAACCTCATCATGGTCACTCAGAAGCCTTATGAGCGGAAAAAAGATTAAGAACACCTAATTATTATTCAAGCTGTCGTTTTGAGGAACACACATACCTTTCCTTCAAATTGTTTGTTTCCTCATCCACATCATGCATAACTTTGTTTGCACATATCTTCAGTGCGTGACTGAAAAGACGCGTAGGAGTGAAAACAATATTGCACAGAAAGAATGTCAAGACCAGAAAGAATAGAAACACTAGAGAATGGATGACTTACCAAGCTCAGCTAATGAGTGTGTGTTTTCATATACAAAGAAGACAGGAAAAGGCTAGGGTCTTTTTGGCATCTGAATGGGTATCACTTTGAGCAGCTAGGAGTTAAAATCTCAAAAAAAGTAAGTGAAAATGTCACGCACCCCTACATGTACCTGCTGGACAAGCAGCTATCAGTATGGGAAACCAGTTAGACAGATTGGCAAGCATACAACGACTGTTTAACAACAGAGACTGACTTACTGTTTGGGGTAGGCAAACCTGTCCTGTCTCTCATGACAGAAGGCTGGGCAATGCATCTTTTATGTCGATATAGTACAAATACAAAATAATTCACATCAACCTCTACCCAACACATTGAAAGTTTGGTCAACTCATTGATTTACAATCATAATTTTCAGAATCTTCAAAATTAATTCAAGACTTAAATAAAATGATCACATTTTGCCCACTGACCTCTCACTTACTTTGGAAAACTAATCCCTAGTCTGTTGTATTTTGGCAATTTCGGGTCAAACCCAAAAGAGCAAGATTGAGTTTTGCTGGCCTTGCTGTGTATATGAGCCTCCCTGGTTCCTGCCTAGACAGTATGCAGCCCCAATCCCTATGTTCATTTACTTACTTCCACAACTATATTCAGGTGTTGTTTTCAATTTACATCATCAGTAATAATTTATTGTTTGACAGCTACTATGCACTAAATGCTCAATCTCATTAAATCAAAACACAAGTGCTCAAATTGTTATGCTCTGCCTTGTCAAGATACGAATTTCAACTTTTACAGTGCAAACAAGTTTCATATTGCACTGTGATGATCATATCACTAATTGTCTGATACTGTAATTTTGTATATGTTCAATATTTACAAGTCTTTCTCTCTCTCTCTTTTTTTTTTTTAAATCATGCTAGTACAAGAAAGACTCAAACCCTAGGTTTCCTGTCTGGAACCAGGTAGCAAATAGGCTAACATTATGTTTAACGAGACTTATTTCATAAAATGCTTTCTTTTATACCACAGTAAAAATAGTGTCACATGCAAACATACATATGCGCATACATAATCCTGACCATATATATAGCCACCACAGTGCTATATGTTTTACCTGTAGTGTGTGTTTATGAACTTGTATATATCAAATAAACACACAATTAAGCACTTTCTCAGCATGTTCCAAAGTTACACTTCAGGTAGAATTCAGTCAAAAGAAGGGAGGAACAAATGTATTGAAAACAACGAGTTGGTACCTTCAGCTTCACACATTTACTGTAATTAATTTCTAATGGGCATCAGAGCATGGAATAATAGAGAGAGAAAAAAAACAAACACATTTAGCACTAACATAGGCTAAACAATACCAGGTCTAACTCCAGGGTTGTCATGTTTGTAGACCACACACGCATATATACTATATTTCATAGTATATTTTTGGAATTTACACTCTTTTGAGAAGTCTCTCCTTCAGAACAGGAAGCCAAATTTTGCAGGCCCCACCAACTTCATTGGAACTTAACATTGTTGAATGAGGGCAGAAATAACCTGCTTTCATCTGACTGATTTTAAAATGAATTCATTTCCACCCTAATAACTCTCACTTAAAAAAATTCTTTGTACATTTTATACAAAATTATGTTATTTCTAAAATGACTATTTCCATTCACAAGCAAAGCTTTCTTCAAATTTAAAGTAACCTGACGGATCTCCTGCACACCAGGATAGTAGTATCAATACTGTCTCACTTTAAGAACCTGAAAATTAAGAAAAGCTAGTTAGGACATGAGTTATTTAAAAAGGGTTGTTTCGCAAAGGACTCAGCATGGCACGCGTAGATGAGTAGACATGAAGGCAGCATTTGGAGATGCTGCGTGGCATGCCTCCATCCCGACACAGCCTCTGAGCCTTGCAGCAGTTACAAGATTGTTCCCTTAGACAGTAGCAAGAACAGGCTGTGCAGGCCCAACTTGCATCACCTACAGCAGTTCCATGGCTTCGCTGTCCTGCTGTCCCTCAGCCAGTGTGAAGACAGATATTTTTTCTGCTCCTCTGAAGAACACCCTAGCTCTTCGATCCCCCAGGTACCTTCAGTGTATTGATTTCTCTCAAGTGTAGCAGCAAAACTGCCCATTTAGCACTAGGTAAAACAAACTGTGTTTGTTAGCACGACTAACTGGAGCACCTGAGCTGGACTCTGAGGAAGCACTTCCCTACATCTACCCTTTTCCAGTGGCTTTATTGGGCTCCCTGTGCTTGTGATGCTGGGGAGAAGGACCATTCAGCTGGGCCAGAACAGCCATTCTTAACATCTTATAGTAAACACGAAGCTTGGCTAAGTGTTTTCCAAGGTTGTAGCTGCATGTGAAGAGAATTGATATGAACTATACACTGTGTGTGAATACCTGACTGAGTAACACAGCTCACAGCAATTTAATCACTGGCATTTGTCAGCTGGTTTAACCTGAGGAACGACAGCTGAAACAAGACCATGGGAAGACAATAATGAATTTTGGAAATTTTCATCTTTACTGTGACTGACACAAGGAGCATGGTGAACGGCTGTTTCCTGCCAAAGCTTGCCTTGAGTCAGAGTGAGCCTTGTTTCTAGTGCACAACAACCAGATGACTGCGACTATCACTGGCCAGGACAATTCAAGGGCAATAAAAAGCCCAGGTTAATTTCCCAGTACAATCAGTTTAAAGGCCATCATGATAACATGACAGAAGATGACAAACGTACATGAATGCCATTCCCTTCCTCCCATCATGTGCCTGTAGTGTCAGGCAGGGCTGTCTCAGAGCTGTGATCAAGGCAGCAACCACTGACACAGTGGCCACGCAGGTCAGGGCCACCACACATGGCATGCTGGGCTCAAAGCCATGGGACATGGGAACCAGTGCTGGCACTCACAGGGACAGCTCCAGCTCCTTCCTTCTCCCTCTTCACCAGGCTGCGCTGGGCTGAGGGCAAAGTCCAACACTACTATCCATGTCAAACACTTCTGCTACCTTTCCCTTTCTCAGCACGCCTCCTTCTCACACAAAGAGCAGCGCCACCTCTGTATTTTTATCCCCACATCAAACACCACTCTCTTACCTCAGCCATCACCAGACCTCCCTGCTTCAGTTCCCCAAAACTGTGCCCTATAACAGTGCCTTTTCTCCCCCCTGGGACACGTGCCACCCATGTCAGTAGCTGCAGGCCCAAAGCCCACCCTTCCAACACCCTTCTCACTTTGCTACAGTGCAATCCCCAAACAGCATTGTCAGATCACAAGTAGCTCCAGGTCATGCTGTGCTAAATGCTATACACACTGTGCATTGCTCACAGAATCCATAGGAGGAAAGCTGGTACATGACAAGGGATGCCTCAGAGAAAGCACAAAGGTGGCAACGTGAGAGGACTGAGAGCAGTGGGATGCAGGAGGACCAATTGCTTATGTATCTTTGGTTCTCTGTCGACACAACAGTCTCAAAGCACACTTGCTATTGCTGCTTGTACTCCCCCACTCTGTGCATTAGAAATGAGGAGCACTAGCAACTTGCTTCTCACACAAAGGAAATCTGTCCTGGCTATATGATAAAAAAAAGTTCTGAAGTATAAAATGTTCATAGCCATATTCTCCATGCAAAATTTGTAACAGTTATCCTCATCCCATGACCTGTAAAGGAAAAAAATCTTTAAACAGCCAACTCCTTCAGGTTGCCTTACAGATATACAGCATCAGTGGTGTACACATGATTTTGACTGATGATACCACCTCTGATTTTATTTATGCCTGGACAGCTTTCCGAGGAACAAAAATGAATAGAAACCAGATCCATAAAATGGGATTCTCTAGCTGACGGCCAATGCATTATGTGAATTCTGTTAAAACTGGAGCGTGACAGAAATTTGGCAGCATCCTCTAGAAGAAAGGTTGCAAACATTTCACCCAGCAGCAAGTCAAGAGTGAGAATGTTATTGTGTAACCACACTTAGGACAAACACCATTTTCAGCACATAACTGAATAGGAGCAACACTCCAGCCAAATTAGCCTGCTTGACTCGGCACACTAAAGGGTGAAGCAATCAGAATAGCTTCCTCATTATCCAACATGGGTTTGCCCAGCCAAAAACCAAAGAGCAGTGCTGCGCCTCTTGGTCACTCGGACACGCCGGGTGGACACACACTGTTCTGCCATCCCCTTGCACGTTGGCTGAATGTTCCGTGGACTCCCGCAGCACCCACACAAAGAGAATTGCTGGGCTCTGCCAGCTGCCAGTCCCCTGCCTTGCAGGCGCAACCCGCCTGGTGCGGGGAGCACTGCCAGCCCTGTGCCACGCACACAGCAGTGGGACCCCTGCGTCCTGCCCTGTACCTCACTTGTGACACGCTGCTAACAAGGAATACTGAAATGTTCACTTCGACTGCTTTTGCCTATGGAGATGGATTGTCAGAACGCTAACACAATCAGACATAATTACTTAGCTGTATTACAAAGAAATCATAATCTACTTAGCAGAAATATTGTCCAATCTGACCCCGCCTATTCAGAAAGGTACAAATCCCACCCGCAGAATGCCAGCCGGCTCTCCTCGGTTTTAAACTCCCCGACGCGGCAGCACGCCCAGAGACACTTACTGATCTTCTCCTCGCCTCTCGAGAAGGGGAAACAGCAGAGCTGCCCCATTACAGCGGCCGCGAAGCGCTCCCCGCTCCCCTCTGCCTGCCGCGACCTCGGCTGGGCGCGGACCGCGCACGGCTCCGCCGACGCCTCCCGCCCGCTCGGCTCCCGCTGCCGGCGGCAGCGGCGCGGGGTGGGCGGAGGGAAGGGCGGGGCGAAGGAGCTCCCGCCCATTATCCCGCCCCCACCGCCTGGCTCCGCCCCCGGCCCGAGCCCGGGCGGAGGTGAGAAATAACCACATTGCTGCGGGCATTAGTACTACGGCCGCCCACGTCTTGTGAAAGTTCACCGCATACTGCAAGTTTCTCTTCATCTGTGCAGTTCCCTCATCTGAGGAGATGCTGTCAGCCCAATCAAGAGCAGAAAGAAAGTACATGACCCATATTCTGCTGTGTAAGTGAATTAGACATGAATACTACAGGGCATTCATGAAGCCAGCCATCAAAGCACAGAATCTATGCCTAAGAGCCGGCGGGTCCTTCCACGCTGTTCAGGATCAAAACAGGAACACAGGCAATATGTTATGCAGGAAAATAAATCTTCTCCATCAGGAAAATAAAAAAAAAATCAAACAGTAGCATACATTTTCCATTTTTATGTGAGCACAATCTCCTATACATCCTGTCTGTGCAGTATTTGAATGAATAGAGAACTCAGGGTGCTGTCATCTCTTGGATAACGTTATACAAAGCAGCACATGAAGCATAAATTACTTAAAATGTGTAGCAACCAGTTCTCTTCAGTCATTTCTTTCTAAGCAGTCCTGGCAATTCAGAGATGTTAGGTTGACAATATCAATTTTGGAACAGTCACAACTGGTGACAGATCTCTTAGACACACATGCCATCTTTTAGCCAAACCTAACAAAGTGCATAATCACAGATGCAGGTACAGAAAAGAAATATAATCACAGAACCATAGAATCACCAAGGTTGGAAAAGACCTCCAAGATCATCTAGTCCAACTGTCCACTTATCACCAATATTTCCCCAGTAAAGCATGTTGCTTAGCACCACATCTAAACGTTTCTTAAACACCGCCGGCAATGGTAACTCAACCACCTCCCTGGGCAGCCTTTTCTAGCACCTGAACACTCTTTCAAAGAAGAAATTTTTCCTAGCACCCAACAGAAACCTCCCTTGACGCAACTTGAGGCCACTCCTTGTCATCCTCTGGCTAGTTACCTTGGAGAAGAGGCTGACTCCCAATTCACCACAACCTCCTTTCAGGTAGTTACAGAGAGCAATAAGGTCTCTCCTGAGCCTCCTCTTCTCCAGACTAAACAATTCCAGTTCCCTCAGCCACTCCCCATAAGACTTGTGCTCCAGACTTCTCACCAGCTTTGTTGCCCTTCTCTGTACACACTCCAGGGTCTCGATGTCTTTCTTGTAGTGAGAGGCCGAAAACTGAACGCAGCCCTCAAGGTGCGGCCTCCCCAGAGCTGAGTACAGGGGTATGATCACTTCCCTGCTCCTGATGGCAACAGTAGTTCTGATACAAGCCAGGATGCTATTGGCCTTCTCAGCCATCTGGGCACACTGCTGGTTCATACTCAGCTCAGTGTCGACTGGCACCTCCAGGTCCATTTCCTCCACACAGTCTTCCAGCCACTCTGCCCCAACACTGTACTGTTGCATGGTGTTGTTGTGGCCAAAGTACAGGACCTGGCACTTGGTCTTCCTGAACTTCATCCCACTGGCCTCAGCCCAGCGATCCAGCCTGTCCAGATCTCTCTGTAGGGCCTTCCTACTCCCAGGCAGATCGACACTTCCTGCCAGCTTGGTGTCGTCTGCAAACTTACTGAGGGTGCGCTCAATCCACTCGCCCAGGTCATCCATAAAGATACTGAACATGACAGGCCCCAGTACCAGCCCCTGGGGAACACCACTCATAACCGTTTGCCAGCTGGATTTAACTCCATTCATCACCACTCTCTGGGCCCAGCCATCCAGCCAGTTCTTTACCCAGCAAAGAGTGTTACTTGCCCAAGCCACAGGCTGCCAGCTTCTCCAGGAGACAGTGTCAAAGGCTTTGCTGAAGTCTAGGTAGACTATGTCAACAGCCTTTCCCTCATCCACCAGGCAGGTCGTTCTATCACAGAAGATCAGGTTGGTCAAACAGGACCTGCCTTTTGTGAACCCACACTAGCTGGGTCTAATCCCCTGGTCATTTCACACATGCTGTGTGATCTCACTCGAGAACATCCGATGAAAGGGAGGGATTCAAGGGCTCTGGCCAGATCAGCCTGTGGTGCTGCAATGTGCAGGCAAGGGCAGCAATCATACAGTCACCCACACAGCTGAGTATGGTCCATTTAGATATTTGAGCACATATTCACTGTCAAAAGTGGGACTGATCATATATCAGTGCTATGCCAGCTTTAGTTCATTCTGTTTTGACACTTCTTGAAATTTTGGTGAGATACATAAAGCTGTCACAGGCACAGAAATGTGACTGGATATCTAATTATAACAACTCAAGCCACATGAGGCCTGAGCAGCCACAGCATTATAAAAAGCGAAAAAGCCCCACGATACACTGGTATCTGTTTTGTTGAGAGGCGGAGAAGCTGGAGGGTCCTTGGGGCTGTAGCTGATGGGTGGCTTTTCTCCAGGCAAAGAATGACAAGGTACCACCCTTAACTAGGATGCCTGCCCAGACTAGCCAAGTTGAGCTGGTGCAGAACCAGCAAGCAGAACTACTGGCCTTTACCAATCAGAAATTATAATTTTTAATCTCAGAAACTGTCTCTTTCAGAGCAGACTAAAAAAAACTTTAAGGTATTCATTCCAGGCAAAGATAATTTCAGCTTTCTTAATGCTTCTGAATACTGTCAGCACTGATCCAGAAGGAACATAGCAAAGCTTTCTTTTTAGATTATGCTGGTGGTCCAAATTATGGAAAAAGTGGCTGAGGAAGAAAAGCTGATGAGCATTTGAACTTAAAATTATTTCTGCACTCAGAATCTAAGCTGTTCCCAAGCCTGGGTATCTCTCTCTACATGTGTATATGTATCAGATGGTCTGTCACTGTTAGGAGTTGTTTTCCAAGCATTTATCAATTCAGGACTACAATCTCTGTCAAGAAGAAAAAAGCAGAAACTAATGAGGGAAGCCTTTACAACTACGTGCCTTCTGTTGGACTTCCTGAAATGCAAACATTTTCCTACCGTGCTTAACACTGCAGACTATGCTCTTGTTTATTTGACATTTGGTTTACAATGCAGTGCATAATTCTATCAAAATTTCCATTGTGCCCTTCTGGAAACAGTTCAATTTGATTTTTTTTTAACAGAGAAAAAGCTTAAATGACTGAATTAAATTCATTTTAAAGTGTTTGATTTTCTTATTCTTATGGTTTAAGTATATCCCTAGAAACATCTGCTACAGGGAAAAAAAGACACTGAGTTGGCATTTGCATTCTAAAATAGAAGTGCCTATTTTAGCTTTGCTTTTTTAAACTACATTAAAATACATACTTCCAGGGAAGTCTCACCACTAATATGTGTTTTACAACACTGCCTTCTAGAGAGAGAATCTTGCTCTTATTCACTGTAAATTACTGCTTCTCAGACTTCCACTTGCTGAACATACTGTACCTTTTCAGAAAAGGCTGGAAATTCAGCCACTGATATGCCTGGCTTCTATTTTAAGTGTAACCTGAAGGCAAGGCTCAAGACCAAATCTGCCAACTGCCCAGATTGCTTACCCTCAGGAATGCATTCAGAGCCATGTTTGGAATGAGTCACACAGCTCCTCTGGGTGAAAACCCCGAATTCAAGAGTACAGACAGAACCCTTCCTTGCAGTGGACATGTCTATCTGTGGTGCATGTCCTAATGCATCACACAGGCTCTTGCAGTGATTTTGCTTAAGCTGAGGGTAGGTGTTTGAGATGGGCTTCCTAGAGAACGCCAGCATACATGAACGTTCCCCTTGACAAAGGAAATGTGTAGATAAGCCCTGTGAGCATGACAATATAAAAAGCTGGGGCAAGGCACACCTCACACTTCAGGGTCTTTCCAAGCCTCACTTTACAAGTCAAAGCGTCTGAGTACTTTCAAGCGTTCCTTTAATCCAAAACTCCTACTGGCTCCATTAGAGTGAAGGATACATTAGTTACTGAGGGAAAAGAAAACCTCCAAAACCACAAAAAAGAAACTGAATCTTTTAGCTTAATAAAAATTACCAAATGCAATGTGAAACAACACTGAACTTTAATTCAGGGCAAAAATGCTTGCACCTGTGAAGTTTTTCCTTCTAAAATATCAAAGGTGATTTCAATAGCTGAGGATAATGAGGCTTGAAAAGAGCTATGTTCGTAGCAGTAAGTAATTAGAGACAGCTATCATTGTTCACTGATGGTTTACTAAGAGTTAACCTGACTGTAAGGATACTAAAAAAAATAATAAAAGTAAAAAGATTTTTTTTCTTCTGTGTATAGAAATTAAACAAGAGGAAAAAAAAAACAGTGGCAAGACACTAAATGATATTCAGATCTCTAAGTTAATACACCTTCATTTCCAACAAATTAACATTACACTGTATTTCTTCTAGAGGAGTTCTGATGTTTTTGTCCAAGTGTTGTTTTGAATATTTGCTTCGTTTTCCTGATTATACTTAGACTTTTAAAATGATTTTAATTTTAAAATTTTAATGATCAGGAAAACTTGGCTACCGAGTAGTTAGATGTTCTTGTTTTTCTTTATCTTGACTCCATTCAAACACCAACTTTCTACATTCAAAATAAAATGCAATATCACCATGGCATAGTGTGATGTTCTCTGCCTCACTGACAAGGCCTTCTTGCTTCAGCTACAAGAGGCATCATGTTCACAAGCTCTCATCCCAATGAGGTATTTCAACCACCCAGATATCTGCTGGGAAAGCAACATGGCACTCTGCAAACAATCCAGCAGAGTCCTGGATTATACTGAGGATAATTTCCTGGTCCCAGGTAATGGACAGACCAACCAGAGGTGAAGCATTACTGAACTTGTGCTCACCACTGCAAAGGAGATCATTAAAGAAGTTAAGACAGGAGGCAGTTTGGACTGTAGTGACCACACCCTGGTCAAGTTTGTGATCTTGAGAAATGTGGGCCTGGCAAAGAGCAGTCAGGACCCTGAGCTTCCGGAGAGCACCTTCAGGCTGTTTAAGGAATTATTGGATAAGATCCACTGGGAAACTTTCCATAAGGAACAGGAACGGAACAGAGCTGGTACACCTTTCTGAGAGCACAAGAGCTCTCCATCCCCCAGCAGAAGAAATCAAGCAGAGCAGGCAGGAAACCAGCATAGCTGAGTTGGACCTACTGGTCAAACTGAGGGAAAAGAAGGAAATGTACAGTCAGTGGAAGCACAGACATGCGGTCTGGGAAGAATACAGGGATGCTGTCTGGACACACAGAGATCGTATCAGGAAAACCAAGGTGCAGATGGAACTAAACTTGGCAAAGGATGTAAAAAATAACAAGAACAGGTTCTACAGGTCCATTGGTCAGAAGAGACAGGCCAAGAAGAGCGTAACCCCTCTGATAAATGAGAAGGGAGAACAGGCTTCAACAGACATGGGGAAGACTGAGGAACTCAACAAGTTCTTTGCCTCAGTCTTCACTGGCAGTCAGGCTTCCAACAACTCTCATGTCCCTGAACCTCCAGCCAGGGGCCAGGGTAGCAAATCCCTCCCGCTTTAAGGGTAGAGCAAGTCACAGACCACCTCATGAGACTCAGTGTGTACAATTCTATGGAACTAGGCAATGCTGGTTCACTGAAATCTAACAGCTGTGCACTTTAGTAAACTGCACACCTTAACCAATCTGTTTATTCAGAGTATAAAGAAAAAAATATTTGGAAAATAAGGGATTAGCCCTTGACTCCCCTTCCTTTGAAACATGTAACATATTCTATCTCATAGTTTTCCAGAAAAGAAGTCTCAAATTCTGAATATGCTCAGCTGAGTTCTAGCTCCCTCCACACCAATGAGGGAGAAAGCAGCTTCATCTTCCCAAACCTCCACTGCTTCCAGGGTTTTGACCACTGCCTGCAGACAAAATGTCCTTGGACCACACTGTGAGAATATTGCAGTTGCCACACTGCCTGTGTGTTAACCTATTGGATTCATTATCACAAAGAAATGTGCCAGATAGTCTCTGGTAAAAGATATAGAGAGGCAGTAACACCAACTCATTTCTTACGATATTCTGCTCCATGGTTTCTTTGACACCAAAGCAGAAAATTCACAGCAGAAAATAAAGGAGTTTGGAAAGCCAGCTAACTTTTGCTTTCTTGGATGGCTGTGAACAGAACTAGTTAGTCATATGCAGATTCCTACTATTACTAAATTACAGAATTGCAGAATGGCTGAGTTTGGAAGGGACATCTAGAGGTCATTTGGTCATATAATTTCATATACAAACACCTATTTTATTTGTACAAAAATGATATAATTTTGAGAAAAATATCTTAACTCTTAAAAAAGAATTCAAGAACTGGGAGCTCTAATTGAGATACCTATATAGACATCATAAGTAACTGAGCAGACATATTTCTTCACTCTAAGAACACAGCGGTATTTATAAAGATAAGAAGAAAAGGAATGGGATTCTGTACTTACTGTCAAAACAAGGAGAAGATACAATATCAATTAAGCAAAATAAACTCCTTCTCCCTTCCTCAGTCTATTGAAAATATTTCTTTACAAAATGTAGTCAGGCTTTATAAAAAGTAAAATGGTTTCCTTTGTTTGCTCTGGAGACTATTTATTTGGATAAAATTTTAGTGTACTGCAGAAACTAAAACTGCATTTAGTCCTAGAAACAAAAATCTTGTAGAGGAGATCACTGATTACACCTTTGGTATCAACGTTTATTTTTAAAAATGCTGTTCTGCACTAATTGATGAAATAGAATTTATGTATTTATTTTACTTATAATGCTACATATTAACTTTTCATTAATGTGCTAAAGAAGCTTTTAAGCAAGAATGCAAAATAAAGCATAGCTTGAAAAGTAAGCTCACATACAAAAGATAATCAAAGAAGATGCTCTTTTAAATGGACATTCACAAACATGTCAGTCTAGAAAACTCTGAACTGTTTCCAAGTATAAGAACATTTCAATGAACCATGTACCAACAGTCTATGTGAAAAAGAACATCTGGGCTTTATTCAGTTCAAAGCCTGTGTGTAGTGGGGAATTGTAATCCATGCAACTTGTAGGAAGCAGCTTTGGTATGTCAAGGACCATAGTCCCACAGTCAAAGAATGTTCAAAAATGCATGCTTATTCAAATGCATTTCTTTTGTGCTTTTCGTAACTCCCTCCATGTGAACACACCAGTTCTGAGGCTGAGTTGATTAAAAGGTTTCTAACAAGAAAAGAGCTGCTTAACAGCAACTTTTAGTTAAGTAGCAGAATTACAGTATATAAACATGCTTGCATGTGCACATACACAAACATGGAAATACACACACATATCAACCCTATACGTTGATAATTTGTCTTCAATGAATGAATACCACTAAAAGAGAAGACCAAACAGAGCATTTAGACTCCATCCAAAAACAGAATAAATATATATATATCCTACTATAGTCAAGCACTCATGTAGTAGTACTCATGTTCATTTTGAACAGCCTAGAAACGGAGGCATCTCATTTTGGAACCAAATGTCTGCAAAAGATATTCCTTTCTTTGACTTGTAACTTTGTTTATACACAGACATATAACAGACTTCTTCTATAATACAGAGTAACAGGACTTGTCAACATAATACACCTATCAAATGCACATTTCAGTCAAGCAGATAACATTCATTCAGTCCATGGATTGTATTTCATTGCACACAAGACTGGACCAGAAATGAAAATCTGTTTGGAGAACAGCCCTTAAGATAGAGTCTGTAGAGAGAATTGTTAATATAAGTGCACTAATAGCACAAAGCTTTTAATACAGTTGCACTGGTGGACCATGACATTTGAATTTCATAGAATTGTTTGAGCTGGAAGGGACCATTAAAGGCCATGTAGTCCAACTCTCCTGAATGAACAGGGACACCTACAGCTAGATCAGGCTGCTCAGAGCCCGGGCTAGCCTAACTCTGAATGTCTCCATGATTTGTTTGCTCTATGTAAATGTAGATTCAAGAATGTATGCGTATGACAGAATGCAACACCTACCGTTAAATTAATTCTTCCGTTAAAGTAACCAATGAAGACTAAAGAGTTCAAACAAAAAAGCAATTGTCATAAGAGTTACATCTATAAAAAGTGAACTTATTAAATAGCAGCAACTGATTAATTCCATGCATTTAAGAGTTGCAAATTATCTAAAAAAGAGGGATACTAAGTAGGATTGCAACTTTCAGAAATATTTTTTACTTCACTATTGCACTCCACTCTCTAATTTTTACCTTTAAATCTACTATACTACAGAGTTTCCTCCCCAAATATTTTTTTTTCCTGAAAATTCATTATGTGTGCCTCATCTCTGCTGCCCCTGTACCACATGAAGTCCCAAAATGTGAAAGACATGGGAAAAAAAAGACAGAAGGCGATTGAAGAGCTGAGAAACAAAAGGACGTGAAGAATCAGAAAGAACTGTTTTTAAAAAACCTTACCCTTTTTCCTGATAAGCAACTTGAATAATTGCAGCTTCATTGTGCAAATTGGTAATGTAAGTAAAAAAATAAGGGACAATAATACAGAGAAGCAGTAAAAATTTAGATGGTTCTTCAACAGGAAAATATTTACACATTTAAAAATAAACAAAGCATTGGTATTTACCCATATGTATTTCAAATTAAACAGGTTTACTTTGAAACAGGTTTGTGCTGTCTATATAGAAAAAAAATGTATTATAATATTTTAAACTCCATTTGGAGAAAAAGAATGTCTTTATGACCTTCCTAGTTAAGAAAGACTATCCTGAAAAAATATATAACCAATAAGTACATTAAAACCAATCCAGGTAATGAACTGTGATGAAAGATTATCAAGGTGTTCTGCATATGTCTCAAAAGAAAAAATACACATGAGAAGCTGAGACTAGATAACCAGATAACTGAAAAAGAATTGGATGATGGAAATGACTGAGGCAACAGCTAATCCAGATTGTGGATAGCAGTTGAGAGATATGGAGATAAGCATCTATGCATCTTGGCTAACGTGTCAGGGAAGGTAATTACAATACAGAGAAAAGTGAATTGACTAGTAATAAAGATCACAAAGAATTCAACATATGCTTCTAAAAAAGTACACCTATGAGAAGCAGCTATATTTGCCATGTAAAATAATTATTACTTTCACTTGCTTTTATGTGTTTATATGGTCATATCTTAACAATCATATCCTTTTGTTTGGCTCTTTAATTTTGTATTAATGCTTCTAGTATACTTTTTTTTTCACCAAAGATGGCCAAATATCTCTTGAAAAATAAACTTATAAAAAGCAAAGGTTTTATCCTGGAAATGATTTCTTCACATTGATCCAACTGTATCCATTGATACAACTGCAATACAGTAGTAAAAATAATATTTCTAATAATAAATATGCACCAACATGTCTACTGTTCTGACAAGGGTTGTATATGTCCTAATTAAGTGATGTAAATTTTAATATGCAGTGTTTTGTGTTTCCAATATGATAGATAAAAACAAAGAAGGAAAAGTATAAGGCTTTCCTGCATTTGAAAGATAAGACAGATTAACACTGGCTGAGAATTTTAAAGTACTAAGTGCCATTTCTGGATAATTCCATATGTGAACATTGTTATTTTGGAATAAGAGTGCTTTGTTCCTGTTCAGCTTGACCCATTTTCCATGTGTATTTAATCGGCAACAGTTTTATGTGTAAAGAAGCCTTTTGTTTGTTCTCTTGATTAAAGCAGCAAAGCTCAGTATCTAGGCATTCTGACCTAACCATTTTTTTATTAATCAGCAAGCTATGAAAACAGTAACTAGGTATTAAAACTCATTTCCACTGTTTCCCTGAATAAGCGATTTCAAAATTACAAGGTTTTTAAACAGTCTTTGGTCAGCAAGTACTTTTTGCTATAATTGGTAGGCTGTGGATAGTTAGTCAGAACAATTGAAAAATACCGACACTGTAACAACAGAACACTGTTTCAATGTACACCCTTTGAATTACTAAAAAGCACTCCCTGCAGGTACCGCAGAAGAGCTTAATTAAATTAAAGGAAGTCAAATATAGCTTCCTATTGATGTTAAGAATATGGAACAAATATGCATCAACAAGATGTGACTTACAAGCTTAGACAATTATAATAATAAAAAATAATTATTTTCTACTGATATATTCAATGAAAGAACACTAAATATTGTTTATTTCAGGCATTTAACATATCTTGACATTAATATGTTACATATTTGCAATCTATTTAAACTACATTAAATTTAAGAATAAATCCATTGTTTGGAAACCAAAGTCTGCCCGAGGAAAAATGTCTGTACTGCAGAAATACTTAACACACGAAAAAGATGGTCGGTAGTTTTAAATTGTATTTTACAGCATGTTAGGCTATGTGATGAAAAACCAGTAGTCTGATATTTATTTACTCAACAAAATTTTCACTATGAGTCACATGTCACATTGATGTGAAATACACTTTTGTAGTTTCCTTCAGATTTACTTCATCAGTTTTATTCCCTTGTCTGTGTATAATTTTGAAAGCTATTTGTGGAAAATCTTATTTTCACTGTTTCAACTACTGGTAACATCACTGGCATGAAACTCCTCTACTTGAAACATCTTTTTGTTGAAAAATAGAAAGATAAATACCAGCATTTAGACTTCAGACAGCCCTAGAATTTTAATATGATATTTTTAAAAGAAAATTGCAAAAACTTCCCCGCACAAAGTAAATAATCTGTAATCACAGAGTCACAAATAACAATCATGGAAGATGATGAGGTTTTACTTACTCTGAGTATTAGGAAATGTATGATCGAACACCAAGCATCACGCTCCTGTCTTTAGGACTCTCTGTCACTTTCTAATGAAAAGTTTCTTACACATTTGCCAGTGTTAGAGCTCAAAGTTGGGGACATTAGAAGTTGCCCTTGAAGCAATTAAATATCATTCTGAAATGAAAATCTCCACTTTCAAATCATATTTACAATGATTATTTTCATTTCATTCACTTTGTTCTCCTCCCTATTCACACAGACTATTTATCACTATAGCTTTTAATTTATAACTGGAATTACAAAGTTAACATAAAACTGCTCTATCATTATGAAAAATGCTGTGCTAATGGTCAATGTTTCAATAGTATAAAATTATCAATAAAGAAGAAACTGTACAGACAATGACATATGTCACTAGAGCTAAAGAGAACATCCATCATGTCTTAATGTAAGACCAGAGAAAATGAATTACTAGGGGACAGCTCTGTTCTCAGCAGTAAACAGAAAATATTTGATGTGTGTATGAAACTACTGGATCACCACTTTCTAACCACTGTCCATAAAGAACCTGGCTTCTAGGTTATAAACTAAAATGTGAGTGTTTCTCTCCCACATTTAAAGGAATCCCTCTTATAAGTCAGTATTTGACAACATGGCACTGCTAAGAAAGAGTGCTTTTAAGAAAGACTTTACAGATTAACCCACAATATCTGTTGCTTTATGTGTATGCAAAGAGCTATTTAGCATATTGTATGCATAAAACTGTAGCAGCTATGGATAAACTCATCACGAACAGTGAATGAATTACTAATTACAAGTGTTAAGAAATAGCCCCTGTGAAGCTGCCCAAGACATTTTTATCCATTAGCAGTATGACTGTCATTACTAATTAAAATTTAGGAAGTGTGCCAGAGATATACAAGAAACACAAGAGCGGTTAATCACATCCTAATACAGTAGAGAAGTTAGAAGCTAGTCTATAAATAGATCATCAAGGAAAGAAAAATTAAGAAGTAAAACAATATGAATAGAAATATTCTGAAAACATAGAACAAGAAGGACAGATAACAGGCAAATTCGAAGAATGATTCAGAATTTTAGAAGTGATTTAATGCCATGCAATTATGGAGAGTAAAAGAAATCAACAAAAGCCATGCATCATTTTAAAGGATGTAGAATCTGGACAATCAAACTAACATTTACTTGTTTACCACTGCTGTTTCTAATGTGAGAAAATGTTTAATTGCTGTATGAATAAAACCAATTACAGTCGGGTCAAACCAGCTGCCTGGCTAGCACTGTACCGTGTAAAGTGGAAGCATAAAGTGCACCACTAAATCCTGAATCAAGGCTATTAAAAAAGTTACTTAAACAATTCTGATGGCCTAAGAACAGCAATCTGCAAGAATACATTTTGTTTGTAACATGTTCTGCTCATAAGGTTATTGACCTCCCTCAGAAACACAAACCTTACAAATATAATACATCCTTTAGTTGAGAATCTATGTATTTTTGTATCTACATAATTAACAAGCAAACTAATTAACAAATACTAACAACTGTTTAAGCGGTGTTATCTTAGATCCACTTCTTGCCTATCTTAGACACCTCTTAGCTCTTGCCTATCTGAGGTATGTTTTAGGATGGGATCAACGACTGTTTGCAGGTGTGTCTCACTTCAGAGAAACTGCAGAACACAGACTGGACACCTACCTTCTACATAGTTACAGAGAAATGTAGTCTGACACACCAACGTTCTGCTATTTAAAAATCCATCTCTTGGAGGAATTATTTGAGAACAGAGCATCTTTTACCATATTCTTACGCTTTTATCCACAACAACTAAATGGTCGTCATCTGCTATTTCAATTTCCAGATTGCTACTGCTAGATCGCAAGGGTTAAGAGGAACTCTAACAGTACTTTAACCTCCACCCTGGCACACAGTCCAGACATAGGAGTTCTGGCTGGGCAGAAAGTAAAAGCATCCTGCTGAGTGGTTTCCATTGAAGAACAGACTACTGCTGAAGATTTTCTGCCTCAAAGATATCACATAGGAGTCTCATATTTAACCTTCTTATCAGCCACTCAGGAGAACCTTACCACAGTTTACAGGATAAATACAGCCTGGCATGTGAAAGCTTCCTTTGATGTACATATAATTTAATTTTATATTTTATTACTATAAATAAATTTTCTTTAAAACAAAAGTCTACAAAAATCTTAATATACAGATCCTGAAAAATATTTAAGCAGGATACTTAATATCAAAGTCATGTTTAACATAAGAAAATTTAATAATGATCTCTTTGATGGCCAGATGGTCTACTGAACATCTCTACTGTGACATAAAGAACTGACCCATCATTCAGCTAAGGGAGTATATATTGAGAAGCTCAACTCATTCCAGCATTCGCTGTTCTTTCAGATTTGAGGTAACATACAACAGGTGCAATAAGGTGGGTCATCTGAATAAGCACTTTTTGTTGGCTTGCTGTTTTATTTGCTTTAAGAATAAACTGATTTCTGCTTTGAGAATGAAGCTTCAATGCTGTTGTCACTGTCATGTCAAATTATAACTTCTGAATACATACCCTGTGGGGCTGGCATGTAGATGCAGAGAAATCTGGTGCATGTGTCTGTAGGCTACGCTAAAGATATTGGATGTTTCTCCTTAACATACCATCAAAGCTTGTTTACCTGCTGCGCATATTGTTGCAGCTCAGCAGGTGTTCCACCTCTATTTTTAAATGTTTTTAAAATGTCCAGCTACCAAGCTGGTATGTGTTGTGGCATTTCTTAGCAATAGCAATGGTAGTATGCAGTCTTTTAATGTGTATTGATTTGTGTTTCTCTTTTCATCTCATTAGATGCATAAACTTGAAATCTGGCCAAACTCTAAGTAGCAAAAAGTAAAGACTGCTTTTGTATTTTCTGTGCACTTCGAGGAAAAACAGAAGTGCCCGAGTGCAAATGCACATAGAAAGAACCAGAGCTGGGTACAGCTCGTTTCTGTAATAAATAATTTTTAATTTTTTCTATTTCTGATGTATTGATAGAACTGCATTGACTCCCTCCCATGTTTAAATGAATGCCCTAACTAATTATGTTTACTAAAGCCCCTAATCAAATAATATTTTATAACATTTAAAAATATTTAAAATATGTAAAATATTGAGTTTTTCAAAATTCATTAAAATATAGTTTCTCCTTCTCTGAAATTAAACAATAATTTAAACTCTGTCCAAATATAACTGTTTTTCCTCTATTACTGTCTTTAGATAAATATGTATTAATGTATACAAACCTAGAAAAACAAGATGCATACATTTTTGAAAGATGCATCGACCCTATGAGGGCCTGAGGAAAGTGGGGATCAGAAAGCCACATACTCTTAATGTCATGTCATTGAAGAACATCTATTCAAATATTATGGCTAGAGAAAGCCAAATGTAGTACTCATATAAAAACAATTCAGAGAATTCTGTTCAGATTGTGAAAATGACACCTCCCATAAATTCTTTAGGCATTACCACACCACAACTTAGTTAAAGGCAAAGAAGCATCTGATTCTTGCTTGAATATCAATTGATTGACTGCTGCTAAAAAACATTTAATGAGACTCACACTCAAAAGCTGAAAGACTATCTCATTTTAGCATCCTGAAATGCTGGTAACACAAAAAGTTCAAGAAGTAGAGTGATTTAAATAAATATTCCAAAATAATATTGTCAGTATCTACCAAATATACTACTAAACAGCTTTTACCTGCAGTAAGCTATTTACCAATTTCCTTAATCAGAAACACATTCAAAAACATTTTGAAGTATATTTGTGAGTAGTTGAGCTTTAATTTAATCCAAATGAAAAGTGCTGCACCATGGTAAATAATCCTTTACTTTCTCTAAGTATTTGAATACATATAAGCACCTGATTGCATGTGCAAACATATGTGCAGACATTAGAGATATATATAAACATAGATATAGCTATGAAACATCCATAACACAAGTAAAAAATATTATATATAGTAAGAGAGAAAGAGAGATGTATAAATAAATCTAATTTTGGTTTTGACTGGTCTGGATTTTGCAGTATTGTCGTCACTAATTTAAACAGCCATCCTGTATTTTTTTTACTCTGTACTGCAGGCAGTATTTTCTGTTTGTTTTGTAACAGTAAATCTAAATAAAGGTGGCTGGTGCAAACAAAAACATTAACAAGAAATAATATGTAGCATCTGCAAAGTGTCTGGCATGCTGAAGGTATTGTGTAAGTATTTAATAATAATTCCTCAAAACAGGCCTCAGGACCAGTAAGCATTTCCACCATCAGTGCTATAGGATAGGGAAACAAGTTACCAAGGCACAAAGCAAGTTGTCACCAAAGGCCTACATGGGGTACTGGAAACAACACCACCTTTTAGTAGCAGTGTTTATGTAAAGCTGTTCCAAACAACAGAAACTTAGAGATGGTAGTAGCTGCTCATAAATACCCTTTGTCTTCTCCACTACAGTGTTAGTTTTGACATAGTATTAAGAACGAACAAATTCAGATGTTGAAGAGTGGGTGAAAAACAGCAGATGAGGTCTACGAACTCAAGTTTTTATGATGATGAAAGACCAGTGTTTACTAGGGAAAAAATGGAGTATAATGAATTAATCTCATGTATTTCCGTTCGTTTCAAGCCTTATAATGCTGTTGCTTTCCACTGAAATCAGCTCAAACAGAAAAGATGCCTGTACCAGCAGTTTTCCTTCTTTTTTTAATGCTCATCATGCCTTTAAGGATTTTTCAGAATTTGAGGATGAACGGACACAGTACCATTGCAAAGTTCCCATCTTTCTGAGATTTCTTAGTCTTTACGGATGCATCTTCAGAATAAGTAGAATTTTTCTTCTTTTTAAGATTTCTTAGTCCTTAAGGATGTATCTTCATAACAAATAAAATTTTCATCTTTTTAACATTCCTTAGTCCTTAAGGATGAAGTCATCGCTTTCGTTTAAAACTGTCTACAATGAAGATGTTCCTATTGAGCTAGATGGGATGACAATGGCCTTGGAAAATTTCCCTAATGTATGTTTCATTCCTTCTTTCAGAGAATTCCGTCCTTCCTTGGTCATGAATATTTTCATTAATAAAACTAGAATGCTTTGAAGTTGGAAAGGTTATATCCACTGACTCGCTTGTTGAAATGACCTCTGGTCAATTCTTGTTAAGAACATTTTCGCTTATTACTACCAGAACTCTGGAAAATGCTGCAATGCATATGAGAATAAGTTTATCATAGCCTTGAAGTAAGCATTGTATTGTTGAGGATCTCTGTAAAAGATTTTTTGTATTTCTTTCTTCTTGTTAGAGGAACCACGCAAGAACAGATGTTCTCTTTTTCCTTGAGTATGTAAAAGTGAAGACTTCGATTTATTAACATTTTTTAAGACTGTCCATATTCTTGTTGAAAGGAAACTATTGCTCATTAACACCATGCAAAATAGAGTTTTGTTCTACTTCTAAACTTCTATTTCTACAGAAAAAATACAAAGTTAACTCTTCACATGAGATTTTGGCAGGAATGTCAGTATCCCATGTCTTCCAACACCACTACATTCAAACTGACATGACCCAAAACATAAAAACCAAGGTGTACCAAGAAAAAGCATAAGTTGATCTTCTAAGACCAGGACCTGTTCTCTGTTACAAACCTCTTTTAAGACTCACATCTAACACAGCGCATATAAAGAACCAGCCTAATTAGGAAAGGTAAAAAAAATACAATTAATATTAAAAATTTTAATTTTGCTGTATGACTACTTGCCTGTCTTCCCATTAAAGATCTCCAAAGCATGCGAATGGTGTTTTTCAAGAAATTCCCAATAAATTACACAATACATTCCTAGGTTGAAAGGGTTGACTGTATTTAAGTAAATATCCTCAAAATTTTCTAAATATTCCACTTAGATTGTTTTAACTCATGTTCTTAATATGACTAACAGCAGTCTCAACCAAGCTACCATCAGCTAGTGGGAACTAACCAAGGTTTACGATAGAGCCTTTATCCCATAGACTCTCAGTGCACAGACCTTTTGTGCATACCATCTGAAGTGCCAGCTATATATGATTTGTGGCAAAAATTAGTAGTCAAGATAAGAATAACCACTGAGATGAGAAATTTTAAATAAAGCAGGAGTACACAAGTGTAATTTCTGGCATTGTAATGATCTACGCAAGGTATCTGTACAGTGTTCGAAGTGTTGATGATACTCTGAGAAGTTATTAAATCTGTTTTACCATTTAAATTCTCTCTCTATATGAGTAAGTGAGGTCACATCTCTCCCATACTAGAGATGTTTCACTTATCTTTAATCATCTATAATTACTGTGTCTACTCAAATTTGGTCACGCACATTGCCTTTGTAGTCAACAGAGAGATAAGCAGCTCTCACTCATTTTAGAATAAGAAATGGAACTGGGGCTGGATAGTTAAACATAAGCTTTAGATGTCATCAAGAAGCACTACACAGTGTACCTGGAGAACCAAGACTGAAGGACAGACTTCTGTCAGATTCCATGGATACTATTACAAGAATTTCCTAACATACACTGCAGAAAGAATGGCTTTTCAAGTACATAAATTAAAGACATCATTGATAGAAGAGGAAAATGAAGATGTACTTACCAAGGAAAACAGAGGACTCACAGTAGTAGTAGCCATTGGGTTGCTTTTTTTTCAACATGGAGCAAAGATCGAAGCGATGCAGGATTTCATCTCCAAAATAATGGCTTTTATAATCTTCATACAGGCTCGAGTCAATTTTTTTCACCTTTAAATATCAACATAAAATTCAATTACAGATTCTGATAGAAGACTAAATTTTCACATTTAATGCCTAGTTTCCATTTTAACCAGAGGTATTGTTAGAATGGAAATTTGCTTCAAAATGAAAGAAGAATACTGAAACAATATTGTGCCAAATATTGTGTTTCACATAAGCAGTTACCTGCTACAGAACTTAAACAAAGGATTAAAAGTGTCATTACACCTCCTTTCTACTCATCCCTCTTCAGTCCTGTAGCATATAGAACACTGCAAGTGTTTTAATTTCAAATGGTTTGCAAGAATCTTCATGGAACACATAACTGTAAATTATTCTGCATGTCAGCACCAAGCAGGTTATTACAGAGAAAAATCTCAAATGTTTGTCAAGGGCAGTTTTTTGTTTTCAAAGTCATCAAACAGGAAAACATGTACTGGTTGTTTTTTTTTTCTCACAGACCCGACACTATGGGGACACAGGGTCTGTGATGGATGTACTTGCTGCTGTCCCCTGTGCAGGTGCCACTGGTAGGAAAGCTGAGTACATACCCCGCAGACAGGCAGAAGTGCAGAGGACATAGACATGGCTGGTCACTGAGAGTGCCCTTGCAAGATGCTGGTGCAACAGCACCCACAGATAGGGCAGACTGCGGACAGACACCAACTCACCTCAGCATCTGGCACTGAGACCTCACTGGCTCCAGCCACTGACACATCAGGCCCAGGGAACACACACGCTGCCCTAACTCCAAATTCACACACACCAATCCCTCCAGTAGCTGGCCCTTCATCCTTGCAGCACACACTCACACAGGACTGGGCGCAAGATTACGCAGAGAGCTGGTTAAGAGAGGATTTAATAAAACAGGACAGCCTCCAGTGGCCAAGCAAGTGCTGTTTTACATAAATCTTTGCAGCCTTTTTTGTCCCTCCTTTGTTTCTCCCAAATCCCCTTCCCCTGCACGTTCCTCCATCTGTTTGCACTCCCACCAACCCCCTTAACATCCTGGACCCTCAGGTTTACATCCCCAAGAGCTGCAATGTCCTGGTTTGCCTTTAGTTTCCTAGCAGCCCTGCAATTAGTGTCATTTGCAAGGTTTGTTTCTTGGTTTTGCCTGTGTTACATTTGCCTGTCATCTTTGTGTCTCTACACATTTTGTTTATGGCTTCCCTCTTCCCCTTATCATCCCATTTGACAAGGCCTTCTACTAGACAATCTGGTGGAAATAAACGTTCCCACACTTCAAGCAATCACTGTGACTGACTAGCTTTCGCTCTTGTTGCTGTCTCCCTAATTACGTTAGTCAGGTTTGTGTCTCTATAAGCCATTGTTTATGGCTTCCTCCATTTCTTATTATCCCCTTCCACACTGAAAAGGTCCTCCACCAGATGCCCTAAAGCAGATAGATGCTCTCTCCTTCCACATACCTTTACACTATATCCATTTGTCTGAGCAGTGCACTTACTCATTTCTTGAGATCCTTCACAGTTAATCATATGCAATATTTGTTCATTGGAGGCATTTCTACTGAGCTTTTACTTCAATAAAGATTCACTTCAGAAGAACCTTGCTTCTCTAAGTATCTGCACATTTGGTTCTGTCATCTAAAGTCTTCTTTAACAAGGTCAGAAATGTCTTTCTAGTTCCTTAATCTCTGAAATGATGACATCTAGTGGTGGATGTTCTCCATTTAGGGTACACAATCTTCTTGCAAGTTTATGTGGATTCCAAACTCACTTGTTATTTAAAATATGATATTCTATGGCTAAATTAGTTCTTAGGTACTAAGGTTATTTTGAAACTAAATCATCAGTCAGAGCTCTCTGGCTGACAGTTCTTTGAAATACGTTCAGACATCCATCAGTAATTTAAAGAAAGACCTTTTCAGCCAGAAGAATGCTTGTCAAAATGTGAAGCCTCAAGTACTTGCTGAAGAAAATGAGGGAGAGATGAAAGGAAGAGATCAAGATCATCGCTTCATGCTCCAATGAGAAACAGCATTGACGAGAGGCTGAGATGGTGCTTGTCGAAAACAGATTGGTCATGAGTGAATCAGATGCTAAATGGTCAGGAACTGAGTTTTGCTGTTGACACATTACTGAAATACATTTGGAAAACTGAATGATACTTGTAGTAAGTTGGAGCAATTGATGAAGCCCTGCCTGCAATGGCTGCAATGAGGCGCTGATGGCAAAAGGATGAAACAATGCAGGTGTATGGGAAGGTCATGGTTCATTTATTTGAACGTGCCTGGAGCAGTGGAGAAGAGGAGCTGTTCCCACATGAAAAAGCTACAGACGCTTGATTACAAAGATGTGCTATACTTGGGTGCCAGGTGGGGAGGAAGAAGACATCCGGCCCCTGAGGCAGCTACGGAGCGAGTGGAGTCCTCTGGCATGATACGGCCGCGAAAAGGGCCCGCATTGCAGCATGCCCCGCACACCAGCAGGCCCCGCCGCCAGGCGAGGGCAGGGCTGGCCTCGCAGCGGCCAGCGGCGGCGCTGCGGGCCGGGTGGAGCTGTTCGGCCCCGGCGCAGGACCTCCCTGACAGGCGGGGACGCAAGCTCCTGCCCGGCAAAGGGAAGAGGGAAGGAGGAAGGGGACGAGATAGAAGTTGCGGCCTTCACACGGCCCCAGTGAGCTGTCCACGGATGAGCGAGGAGGATGAGTGGAGGGCACGGAGCAGAGCTGGAGGCAGAAAGCTGGCTGTGACTGTGGCCTCTGTAGGGGAAACTGGCTGACCTCTGCAGCAAACGTTTATTTGCCTGCAAAGAAATTGGCCCTGTGTGAAGAAGGAGGTGCGTAAATACCCAGGTAGGACCAGCTGACCAGTCCATGCAGCTGCATATTTGCGAGGCACTGTGGTCAATGTGCGTGGGCTTCCCGTACCTCTGCAGGCAGATGGTAAAGCTGCACAGCTCACTTCCCTGAAATGTTGGGTGCAGATCAGAGTTACTGAGGTTGGGAAGGACCTCTGGCAATCGCCTAGCTGCCCCCTGCCTCAAGGCAGTAGCCCACAGCAGGTTGTGCTGGACTGCATCCAGTCAGGGTTTGAATATCTCCAAAGCTGGAGACCCCACAGCCTCTCTGGACAAATCCCAGTCTATAAAACTTAAAGACAGACAGTCTTCAAGTTATACCTATTATGTTTGAGCTTCTGAGCTCAGTACCTAAAGGTGGTTTAGAGTTTCTCACACTATGGATTGTAGCAGAATGGAGCATGGAACATTGTGAAAGGTTTGAAGGGTGTGACAATACTTACTAAAATAAAATACGTGAAGAAAAACTATAAAATGATTCCAACATTGCTGGAAGTAGCTCAGTTACAGCTTCCTTAAAAGCAAGATGCATCTATAGTTAATGGCTGCATCTTTTCACCTGAACTGGTAACATCTGGCTTTAATTTCTGGCAGCATCTTAGTTTCTCCAGGGCTGGAATAATGAGTAATAACTTGTTGTCAATTAAAATTAGTTTTCAGGACGTTTTGGATGAGTTGTGAATAAAAATTTTGTTCTCCAATAGAATGAGTGCCACATCAGCTACCAGTTGTCCCTTGCCACCACTGCTTGTGTCTGAACAAGAGGAGCAAGAGTGTTCTGAGACACATATGTCTGTCTTGTGGTATGCAGGGCAGTTTGCAGTTGCTTACTACGATACAGAAGATTGCTCAGTTTACTTCATGCCTGACACACCTGATAGTGAAGGCCTTGATCTACTGCAAAAAGTGACTGGGGAAGTTCATCCTAAATGCATAGTGACAAGTGCAAAACAGGACCAGAATATTGCCAGTTTCCTGACCAACCTAGCAGACAGTGATAGTGATAAAGGAAAAACAGAAATTGTCCTGTTTCCTAACACAGATTTTGGGCTAGAAGTCAGCAAGCAACGAATCCTATCTAGACAATTTCCATTTATCCCATCCCATATGACTGCAACAGAAAAAATTCTTTACTTGTCCTCAGTCATCCCTTTTGAGAGCCCACTCATGATAAGAGCCTTAGGGGGACTCCTTAAGTACCTAGACAGGAGAAGGGTTGGAGTTGAACTAGAAGAAAGCAGTACTGTTGTTCCTGTTTTGGCCTTTAGAAAGTTCATGCTGTCAGAAACTGTGAATATAGACCAAGACACTTACTGTGTCCTACAGATATTTAAAAGTGATATCCATCCTTCTGTGTATAAGCTTTCTAGTGGATTAAAAGAAGGATTCAGTTTATATGGGATTTTAAACCGCTGTAGGTGCAAACGGGGAGAAAAACTTTTGAGGCTGTGGCTTACACGACCTACTCGGAACTTGACAGAGCTGAACAAACGGCTGGATGTTATCCACTTCTTCCTGTTGGCTCAGAACCATGAAACAGTCCTTACCCTTCAAGACTGCCTCAGGAATATAAAAAATGTGCCTCTTATTCTAAAAAGAATGACTCTATCCCATACAAAAGTTAGTGACTGGCAAGCACTCTATAAGACAGTGTACAGTGCGTTGTGCCTTAGAGACACATGTCGCTCTCTGCCCCATAGTATTGAACTCTTTCAGATTATTTCACGCGTCTTCACTGATGATCTGCAATACATTGCTAGTCTAATCAGCAAAGTGGTGGACTTTGAAGGCAGCATCTCACAAAACCGCTTCACTGTTAGACCCAATGTGGATCCCACCATTGATGAAAAGAAGCGAAGGCTAATGGGTCTTTCAGACTTTCTTACAGAAGTGGCACAAAAAGAACTGGAAATGTTGGACAACCACATTCCTTCCTGTTGTGTGATCTATATTCCTTTGATTGGGTTCCTTCTCTCCATTCCACGGCTGCCAAGTATGGTGGATAAAAGCGACTTTGAAATTGAAGGCTTGGACTTCATGTTCTTGTCAGAGGATAAACTGCACTACAGAAGTGCTAGAACTAAGGAGCTAGACAGCCTGCTGGGTGACTTGCACTGTGAGATAAGAGACCAGGAAACACTTATTATGCACCAGCTGCAGACAAAGATCTTGGAGAAGTCTGAAGTACTTAACAGCGTGATTGAGTATACCGCACACCTAGATGTGCTGTTGGCTTTGGCAGTGATGGCCCGGGAGAACTCCTACTGCCGGCCACGCTTTACTCAGCGCCATGGCTTCCACATCAAGGATGGAAGACATCCACTGATGGAACTATGTGCAAAAACATTTGTGGCTAATCCTATGAACAGTGGTGAGGCTACCAGACGAATAAAGATAATCACAGGGCCCAACTCATCTGGAAAGAGCGTCTACTTAAAGCAAGTAGGTCTTATAATATTCATGGCTCTAATTGGCAGTTATGTGCCTGCAGCAGAGGCAGAGATTGGAGCAATTGATGGGATTTACACAAGAATCCACACTAGGGAATCAGTTTCTGTAGGACTCTCCACATTCATGATCGATCTTAACCAGGTTGCCAAGGCAGTAAACAACGCTACAGAGAGGTCCTTGGTACTTATTGATGAGTTTGGTAAAGGGACCAACACACTAGATGGTCTGGCCCTTCTGGCTGCTGTGCTGAAGCACTGGATCAATCAAGGAACCCAGTGTCCGCAGGTCTTTGTCTCCACTAATTTTCACAGCTTAATGCAGCTGGAACTCTTGCCTGACACGCCTCTTCTGGAATACCTGACAATGGAGACCCACCAAGATGGAGATGAGTTGGTGTTTTTCTATCAGATCAAACAAGGAGTATCCACTGTTAGTCATGCTGCCAACATTGCTGCACTAGCTGGAATGCCTGCCAAAATTATTGAAAGAGGAATGGAGGTATCAGAACTGATTCGCAATGGAAAAGCTATCAAACGTATTGATCATCCTTTGAAAGGAGACCAGATGGAAAAATGTAAGACTGTTGTTGAGAAGTTTCTTAGCCTAGACCTTGATGATCCCAATGTGAACTTAGAAGAGTTTATGCATAAAGAGGTGCTGCCTTCTGCAGCCTCAATTCTATAGCATGGCTATGTCTGAAAGCAAGTATTACAAGGTATCTGCCATGTTCAGTAGGGTGGTTCTGTAATTTCAACAATAATGACTACGACTAATGCCTCACACTACATTTCACTTTTAAAAATTGTCTACAGTGTATGTCATTTCTTATTCTTGTTTAAAGTAAGTATGGAAGTTATATATCTCTGTAGTATGGTGCATGATATGAAAGCAGGAAGACAGAAAGAGGAGAATTCAAGAACCTCTTCCAGCTGTTGGACCATGCATTTCAGCCCCTATTGTTAGATCCTCAGACTGAAAAAATGCTGTAGAAAAATCAAAATATTCCTGCTGGTCTCATAAGACTATAAAAGCAAAGTGTTTGTTGTTTTGTGTAGTGTCAAAGTGATCGTTTCAGTCATTTTAGGATCATCATCAAAAGATCACAAATAAGTATGTGTCTTGGACTCCCAGATCAGCAAATAACAGTTGTTACAATACAAACTACTAAAGTAGACACTGATTAATGAAAATATAGAGGGATTTAATGAGCTCTGTGGCATTTAATAAAGCTGCATTTCTGGCCATAATGGCAGAGAGATTCCAAGAGTTGATATAAAAAGACTGGAAGTCAGAATCAGTGGGGTCCGACTACAGGGGAAGCACTTCAGTTTTGTTGAGAATCACTTTCTTCTTTTAAGGTCCTGCAGAGTAAGAGTATGTAACTATGCTCTGTGAGTATAAAAACAAAATTACAAGTCCAGGAAATGGTAAACTATACTAGGGATATAAGACAGAGACCAGCATGTTATAGTTTTTCAAGTACTGAGTAAAACTTAAAAGATTAATACCAGAGCAAAGGGAGCCCGTTTCACTTCTGTCAGTGCAAAGGATCTTCGCTGAACATAGCATTTGATGATTAAGTATGCAAAAAGTATTCATGAACAAGTGAACAAAGGGGAGGTGTGATATATAACTACCACAGAAGCAATAACCTTCCCTGCAATAGCATAAGTGCCTTAGATTCGTTATCTAAATAAGACAGAAAAGACATTAGATAACTGACTGCCAAAACATGCTGTAACTGCTAACAACATTGCAAATCAAAGATAATCAGCAGATATATTGTATCTCTCTTCAGCCCTACTTGATTTCAAGAAGCCAAGAATCCACCATCACTATTTCAAGAGAGAAAAATTACATGAGAAAAAAATATTTATAATTACTGGTACTAAACATCTTATCTGTTTGCTATGTTTCAGTGAAGACAGCAAAAAGATGAATGTGAGTGTCCATCAAAAAGATCTGAAATCAGAGACAATTCAGTGCAGGCTCAGTGCAGAATTTCCTCCTTTATGATGTCCATTTATGATACTACAAAATAAGTAACTTTTGTTATCTCTAATGAAACTAAGATAGTGACAAAAGTTTAATATAAATTACATTAAAAATACAAGAGTAAAGGACCATAATGATACTGCCTGCAAAGTAACATATAAAATCTTGGTGATATTACCACTGAAGTTGAATGGTAGCAGTGAAAAGGCCATATACTATACTTACAAGTGCTGTTTACATATTTTTCTCACAAATATATTCTTTTACTAATTATACATAGTGCAATCTAAATATGTGCTGCACAGAGGAATATCATATGTTAAATGTTCTTAAATTGTATTTTTGGAATACTTTCTTGCCAACCTATGCCTGGGCTAAGAAAATACAGCTTTTTAGTTAAGCAGATGCCATCTGAGCAATGTAGCTGTCAGTCATCTACTAACAAATCCATTTAATCGTATTTGCAGTTCTGGCAGCAGTATGTACTAAAAGATCTCTGAATATTATACAGCATTTATCAAGTATGTCTCACAACATTCCCTGAAATAAGTAGCAGATGAATGAAAAACAGAGGGGTTGTGACTGACCTACAGCAATGTAGCAGGGTAGTGAGGGAAGCAGGAATAGAAATGTTATTTTTAAATGTAAAACGCGGTTACTTCTTTCACTGTGTTTCAGTTGTTCTTTGTACAGAAGATAATAATACTAACCCAATATTCTTATCGTCCAAATCAGCTGTGGAAACAACTAGGCATGTGCAAGTAAATTATCTCCCTTTGTCTCATTCCAAAGGACACCCAAAGGCACACTGTGCCTTCTTATTCTGGGGAAGTTTTCCAAGGCACATTTGATTTCAGGATTGTCAAACTGAATGTAAAGAATGAGTTGCTCCCACTTCTGAGCAGTTAAGAAAGTTCTTTAACCTGAGAAGCTGAGATGGCCTCAGACAGCTCTTTCCTTATCCACTTTATCTGAAATGTTATCCTTTACTAATTTCTATTTCCAAGTTTTGTTGTTGTTGTTGTTGTTGTTTTTACATTTATAATTTTATCTTTTTTTAGCTTAATGCTGTGACTTCAAAGAGGAAAGCTGTTTTCTTGAGATTTTTATTAACTTTGAATTCTCAAACTCTTTTAAATTGTAAATACCCGTGACAACTTTGGAAAGTTAAAGTCTTCTCAGAAGATATGTATCTTACAAAATGTAAAAAGATTTTTTAAATTATTTTTTCCAAAAGGAAATGTTGGTGGAATGTAGATGTCATTATAAGGAGAATGGTTTGAAGTATTGATTCAAATTAGGAATTTCACATTTAAAAAAATATTAATGTATTTTTGAAGCTGTAGCTGTGAACTAAAGTCAACTACTCTGTTCTGTTTGCTCTTTTATATGGTTTCTCATGCCATCTTCATCCACTCTCCATTTCTTGTTTTTCATGCTGTTATATAATCTGAAAATGCAATCCAACATTATGTTAAAATGTACTACAAAATAAATAGAATTTCTGTGTTTCACATTGTTACTTATTGTTGTCAGGAAATGCAGGAAACTATCTTACTAAATGTATGGACACAATTAAACTAAAAATGATAGAGAAGACTGATGCTTATGCCAGACAGTGGGTTGACAGACAAAAATTCCTGATAATTTACAGATTTTTAATACATAATAGCTTTCTAAACAGTGCATCTTTAGAATACTATATGTATTATCCAGTATTATGGAGGACTAAGGAAGATGATTTGAAATGACACTGACCTGGTTCTGTCAGTAGCTGTGAATATCAGAACACAGAAAATATGTATTCTGGCCAATACTTCATGCAAGGTAGGTGAATGTAAAAAAAAAAAAAAAAAAAAAACCAGAATGGCAAAAAAGCACCTTGATTATCTGAGATGTTTTAACAGAACAGTTCCATTGATGAACAGACAATATTCCACAAGAGCTGTGGATTTTTAAAATGAGAATTTTAAAAAGCAGCTGTTAATACAAGCAAAAGCTTCAGCGTACAATTTTATGAGCTATAACGCACCACATACAACCTGCAGATGAGTCCTTGTGTTTGCTTCAGAGCAACTATGCATTATGTCCCTGAAGCCACTTAATGTATCTCAGAACTCATTCCATCTTCCAGCTAATTTCACAATATTCCTTAATTAGGATCTTCACCTTTCGTATTTTATAGGTTTTTTTCTCATGAATAAAGTACTTTAATGTTTGCTAAATCAACTGACAATAATTATACTATGTACTATAATTATTATTTTTAGAAAATATTTCTTCTGAAAATTACTTGCCAGGGCAATGTTGAAAGGTTACATAAAACATTTTATTGCACTGCTAGCAAAGAAATTTTATGGAGATATATCTTATGTTAAATAATAAATTACTGTTAAATTAGTGTGAAATAAAAAGCTAGGTATGCTATTATTGCTTCTCTATATTTCTCATCATAGTTATTGTAACTTACTTCCATGCTTGTCTATTTTTTCTTGCCTAAAGAAAGCTAATAAATGGGGAAGAAATAGATACCGGCAAGAGAATATAATGCTGCATTTCATCACTACTATGTAATTCACCAAAAAATACTGAATCAAGAGAAATGCACATCTGCATTTCATGCATAATATAAATTCCCCTGTTCATCTGCTTATATTCTCCCACGTAGTAACCAAACAGTATCCACACAAGCAGCATATAAATATTGTGACAGCATCTCTAACTATGTAATCTACACATTAGTACTAATTCTGTAATTTTGAACAAGTAATTCCATCTTTTGGCTTTGCATAGTTTCACAAAAGAAAACAGGCTATGATTTTACTGTAATGAGAATATCAAGAGTATTAACCTATAGTACAGTACATGACTACTTTTTACATGGTAGACATAGTTCTTATTCCTTCTAACATACCGGTATTTTAAAGTCTTACCTCTTCAGCTGGCTACAAAGATGTACAACTATGATGCTACAGCATAAGCAACTTCTTCGTTCATCCACAAATTAAACTTTCTAGATTGCTGCTGAGCTATGTGAAATGTGAGCTCACCTGCTTACGTAGCTCTGTTGATTTTGACAACTTCATAAAGGTCAGATGGGGCTTAAAAGCTCTTTCTTCTCCTGCCAAGATGCCCTTTTCTTGAAATATCTTCCTCATAGTCTCTGAGGGGGGAAGAAAAACGTAGAGGAACTCAGATATTATAACACAGAATGCTTAAAAATGTGTTTTCAAGTGTAGTATGAGTCACATCCATGCCACAATTAAAAAAAAAGTACCAAAAGGCAGAGAGAATGCTATGGAACTTCAAAGGTACGCTCTATTTCATGTGAAAACGTTTTTGCATTTGCAATTAATATAGGTCACAAATTTGGCATTAGTAAGATAATGGCAGTTAAATAGCAGTCTATGCTACCTTCCTTTGCCATCAGATTCAAACAGTTCAGGAGTTATTCTCACTTAAAAGAGTTTTGCAAACTTCAGGAAAACTCTGATTATATAACAAAATTCTCTGTGTTTAAAAATGTTCTGTGGTAAGCCCTATTACCTCTATTTGGGTAATATCCCTCTTGGACCAAAGGAAACCTGAATTAGGAAGCTATAAAATCTGTCACTGAATTTACATGGCAGAGCTGGAAGACATGTTAAGTATACTGAAGTTAGATTCTTTTTGTTCTACTTTTTTATGCTTCACTGTTGCTTTTGAAGTTGTTTTCCTATTTTTGAAATACACAGCAAAGGTGAAAGCAACTCTGCTACACAGACCTAGCTTACCATATCACAGCTAATCTGCCCAATATGTTTTGTTTCTTGGAAATAAAAATCAGTGTAATTTTTGAATTAGGCTTCATTTTTAAACTGAAATACTGTAAATGAAAAAATTCTGTTGTAATTTTGAAGGTTTAGATGAAATAGATAAAACCTGTGGCAAAAAAATAATACTGGCAAATAGAATATTCCTATTACTGAAAAAACAGAAAAACTACTAACGTTTTTTTCTTTGCAAATACAACTTAAAATTTTTCACTAGCTCTAAGTATAGATGTCACGCACTACCCTTGAGCTAAAATCAAAATAGGAAAAAAACAATCCTATCAGATGAATTTAATCAACTCTTACTATAATCATGTATTTGCAGCAACATGCATTACTTCTTGGTTAAATGCTTAAGCTGTATCAGAAAGATCCAGTGCATTATTCTCCTGCCTGGAAGGAAATGCATTACATTGGGAAGTGAAAAGCATAGCAAGATGAAAACAGGGAAGGCCCATCAAACCGAAATTCAGGCGTATAAAGCTGGCTAGCACAAGTCTGCCAGTTCACACTACTGTTATCTTTTTGTTTGTTTGCTATAGTAAATATTTGCGAGGTACTTTGAAATCACACAGAATAAGAGATTTTACAAGCTTGTGCATTACTTCACAACAGAATAGTTCTAAAATAACCTCAGAGCGTTCTCTTCAGATCTGTGGGTCGTAATTCTCTTCTTATTCTCTACTGCATACGATTTATAAACTTGGGCTCCACAGTCTATGCAACTGAGGTTTGGATTTTGAAAGAAGCCAAGGAAATCAAAGAGCCAAATACAATCTCCTAAAGAGGGACACTTGAAAATTCTCTTTGAGCCTCCATTCTCCACTTATGAGAGGCTTATGCATTTCAGAGGAAGAAAAAAAAAAAAGCCTATCCTTTTTTTTCTAACTCACAGGGTGCTGAAAGGCCAATGGGATTAAAAACTGTGAAGAATTTAGATGATGGTAATAGCAGCTAATTACTATCAGATGCCAAAAAGTAACCTACTAGAAGTTAAAATTCTACCTTTTCAGGCAGAATATATAACCCATCAAAACAATTTTCCCTTTCCCTTCTGTATAAGACATTTTAAAATTGGAAGGCAGATAAATTTCACTTGAACAGAGACAAAAAGTTCTAGAGACCCCATGAAGCTCTTTCGTTTTTTGCTGAAGCTAGAATTGGGTCTCTGGTGGAAAACTAGACAGCTGGAGAGAAGATTTGGCTGTGTGACAATGTAAATGGTCAGTACTGAAGCCAGTTTTTTTCCGTAGCCAGGTAAATTCAGGCAAATCCCCGATACACCGTTCAAAACACAGGTAACAGTATGAACAGTCACTTGCCACTGTGGTAGTCAGTAAAATTAGACTTGGTTTCACTCTGCTTTTTGAGTCTCCACTCATTTACCATCTACATTTATTTCTTGGAGTTACTACTATACTACCCAGTCAATGGAGTAAAACAAACATTTTTAATGACAACTTTTGTAATAAACATTGAGAAAACAAAGATGAGAAAGGCACCAAAATTTAATTTTTAAGTGAATGCCAGGGTTTCAGAATCAGCTACTAGAGTTCTCTTTCTGCAGGACGTATTCATACACTGCATGTAAATAGAGAAGGAGGTGGAGGTACGATGCAGCCCAAGAGATGAAGTACAAAACTGATCTGGACTTCGTTCCCACAAATGAAACAAACCCATTGTGTTACTCTGGATGATCATTACGCTTTTCTCATTTAATTCTTCTATTTACATGAGAAGATTGTATAAAAGTGCAAATGTGTGTAAATATATGTATATATGCAAATATTACAGAATCATAGAATGGCTGAGGTTGGCAGGGACCTCTGGACCCAACTGCTCTGACCCCTCAAGCAGGGCTGCCCAAAGCAGGCTGCCCAGGCCCACGTCCAGACAGTTACTGAAGACTGCCAATGAAGGGACTCCACAGCCTCTCTGGGCATCCTGTGCCAGTGCTCAGTAGAGAAGTGTTTCCCCACATTCAGACCAAACTGTATTTCAGTTTGTTCCTATTTCCTTCCACCCTCTGACTCCCTTCTTCCCTCCCTCTCTCCCTCTCCATCCAAATGTGTAAACATATGTATACACAGGCATAACTTCCGTATAGATCTACAGATATACGATAGATCTATGCATCTGAGTGTCTCAGTCTACTGTCTACAGCTATAGACATGTGACTATACACAAGATCAGCTTACCTACCTGTATTATTTTTTGTCTGTGGGAAACATTTCTACATTTGCACTGGATCCCTGCTAAGCTGTTATACAGCTGTGCACACAAGTGTTCATGAACAATAGATTAACATATCAAAACAGATGACTAAATAGATGTTTGCTGCTTATTCAAATTGAGATGCGGAAGTTCAAATTAAGCCATTTAGTAATTCTGTGCATGTATTTCTGTGCTTCCAATGGCCAGCTTATTTTCTGATGTTGGTAAGCTGAGTAAATGCTGAATAAAGCATTATACTTACTTAAAACTGACATGGTCGGTAACAAACTCATTTTCTGCTTCCTTTATTTGGCTCTCTGAACAGCATCATTTGGGGATTCCTTGACTTTGAAATTCCAGCAAAGGATTAGTCTTATTAAAAACAAGTTCATGCTACCCTGTGATAGTCTCATGGATTGTAGTCTTCTTTTTCTCTCCTAAGAAGCTCAACTCTTCTGCCACCATGTCTTATGCCAGGCATGTCTTATCTCTCCCCTCTGCAATTAAGATCTGTGGTGATGAAGATGTGCACCTCTAGACATACGTCCCTAATTCCTCTTAAGAGCCGGTGTCACAGCAGTAGTTTGGCCAATCATGGGATTTAAAACACAGTGTTTTCAACAAGGTAGACTAATTATGATGGTACTATAAATGCGTGTTACAGTGGGGCAGTAAAGCACCTACACTTTATACTGCTGAACAGCAGCCACATAGCGTGGGTGTCTTCATTTTGTGCTAAACAAACAAATTTTATTTCTGTTTCTAATCATCTTTTCAAATTCATCTTTTTTACCTAACTGGCAATCCTAATAAAGAAAAAACATAATGAAACATTGCTGTAAAGTAGAAAACAACTTTGGAGAGAGACTGCAGTTTTAAATTTGATCTATTTACGTGTGTATGCATGTGCCCATGCATGTTCCCATGGCGATCAGACATAACCTTCTCACTCAGCTTTGTCGTGGCATAGATCATTATATAAATATCACAGGCTCGAGAGATTGGCCACATTTATCGGCACTACAAATAACCTCAGTTGTATAGTTGTATAGTACACTTGGACATTTTGCAGGTTAAGGTGACTTAGAAATATAATTGCCACAATGTCCCTTTCCTCAGAGATAATTAAAATAGAAAGAAATCTGAGGAGATGGAGGGGAAAGAAAGAAACAAAGCAAAATGTTATTCTGAGAGCACAGGAAGAGTAGAAGATAATGTAATGCTATTAATATCTATGCGCCCCTCTGAGGAAGTATCAAAAGGAGGGCTTTAAAAGAACAGGAGAAGGAAGCATGGATGTTGTGGGCAGGAGAAAGTTCCAGGCTTACGGGACATTATGTAAGGGGGTTTGAAGACTGAACAAGTACACGAAGGTTAAACTTCATAATGAGAACTGCCTGAATTGAAGGCAAGCAGAGGCCAGTGACAAGAACAACAGACAGACAATGCGCATGGGTCTGAGCATCTGCCATCTTTCCCTCAGAAGTAACATTACTAGCTGGACTGAAAAACTAACAAGATCTGTATTTTCCTTTATTAGTTTCAGGGTGACCAGCATTTGCAGCTTCAAAGTATACCCTCAAAAAGTTAAGGCTATTTTTCACAAGCTCAGAGGCTTCCTGGAACAAATTTTTAGACAGCTTTCAGACCATCTTTCATGCAATTTGAAGTACTCCGCAATATCATTTTGTACATTATTTTTATAATGTCAAAATTACTGAATGTCATCTGCGCCTCTTATATTGGATGTAGCTGAATCCATTAGACAACTGCTTTCCCATAATTAGACCTGAAATGCGATACATGAAACTTGTCCAGAATAGCTATAAAGTGGAAAGGCTCAAAAATTCAACAGCTAGATCAATAGAGAATTATTCATAGAAAAATTGTACATTGGACAATATTCCATAATAGCCCTCTTCTTTTCCAAGATTTCATTGATATGGAAAACTATTATGTACATAGATTTTCTTCCAGTCTATTAATTTCTGCTTGTCTCTAAACCACGTTCCCTAAATTTAAAGATTTAGTAGAATTATTTCTGACTATACACTTACAACTGGAGACATAGGGGAAGCTAAGCGTTGCTAACTTACAATTATAACTTCAACATGCTAAGTTACACCAAATTTTTTAAATTCCGAGTTGTTTTTTAAAGAGAGTATTTTATTGGCTACCAGCTAGCAAAGGTTTGGGTTTTACAAATAAGGTCTTCTTGTCATCCTCACTTTCACAGTGAGCATAACACACTCATAAAGCCTCACAAGGCCCAATTTGCAGGCCAGTGAACTCTAAACCAAGCACTTCAGATGATCAAATTTTTCACAAACTCAAGAGAGGTGAGCAGCAAGCTAAAAAAAAATATATAGAAATCATGTTATTCTTGGAATAAATAACTCCATGCTGCTGCATCAAGCACTAAGCATCTCTAGTGCCTGTAAGTTAGGACCCTTAGCAGGGTAGGAAAGATTGTATCAGACTGAGGAGTAGCCCTAGCTACTGTTGGACAAGAGCTATTGACTCATGAATAGCTCACCAATACTAGAATCTCCTATGAAAAAACTGGTGTTTAAACCAGGATCAGTCATTCCCTCATGTGCTTTTGTCTCTAGAACATAAGAAAAGCAAAGGCCTTACTTTTCTTCTCTCTGTATCAAAAATGGCTACTTTTACTCCCCATCATCTGCAGCATTTCTCTAAATTGTCAGCTTTGCACTGTACCAGCAGGCAAGCCACAGTCAAGGCTATTTCCCAGCAGTTCTTCCATGGTTACTTGGTTCCATACTAGGCTTTTCCACAGTGAGTTGTCACCATACCGCACCATACCACTATCATGCACCAGTGAGCTATATAGTTCTTTCAGACATGTGTCAGTAGTAACCATGTGTTGTTCTCTTTGTCTCCATCATTACACAGGTATATAGAAGAGAAATGTGCTCATTCATTAAGATCCAAGGAGTACCTGGATCAAGCAATCCCCACTTTATACACAGATGCCAATATGTAAGGTAACCCTGACAAGACAACAATAATGTGAAGGCTCAAAGTGCTAAACTGAAACAGAAACTTATGTTGGATTTCTTGATGGAACTCAGTTCCTATAGTGGTTTTAATTCATCCCAATACTTCCTAAATGTTTGTCACCATGACAAAAGAATCCCCCTTATTACTTGCCCTCTCTGTACTTTCCTGAAAACGCCCTCATTATAGAGTCAAATAATATTTTTGCATTTTTCTCAACAAACTAGAAACTTTTTTTCATTCTGCCTCCTCCCATGCAGCTGGTCCTGAATTTTAAGGCCCCATCTGAAGTGTAAGTACAGTGAGCTGAAGGGCGAGAAGCACTGCCGTACAGCTTCCCAAAGCCAGGCCCCATCCCAGTCCAATGCTCCTCCTACCCCCTTCAGCCTCTTTTGCTGGTCACAGCATTAAACATTCCCTAATGAATAACTAACAAAGTACCACGCTCAAGAGCTTATTAGTATTTAATAACTATTACCTATTGGAGGACAAACTCATAAAATTAACTGGTGCTAAACTAAGCCCTAATGGTAATTGTTTATTTTCACTAAAATGTATGCCTCTTTTGTCAGCATTTGTCTGCTCAAAGGGCCTAAAATGAAAACCGGCGTGTAGCAAAAGGCTTAGTTAGAAAAGGCTGCATGCAGAAAACTATATGTCGACGGTTTACGGGCGTTAGGCCCGATTCCGTGACAAAGGGGACGGGGGACCCAAGGGCCCACGTCCCGGGAAAAGGGGATAGGGGAAAAGGGTAGGGAGATGGCCCTGAGAGCAAAGAACAGCGGCAACAATCTGAGGAGAAAACAAACTAATTTACTAAATAAAATATCGGAATGCAAAACAACACACTATAATACAATATAA
>NC_034411.1:57100534-57144252 GCF_002078875.1 Numida meleagris
AGCAAAGTGCCGTGGGGACTGTAGTAGTCCTTCTCTTCTGAGAACCAGGTACATTCACTACATGATGTTATGATGTGGAATACCAATAACCGAAAATCATAAAACCATGACACTATATCATATTAAAAGGCATGAACAATGCTCAAGTCTACTACCAGGCTTGGCTCTTGTAATGAATTCAGCAAAATCACTTTTTTTTTTCTGATGGTTGTATTCATCACATAATAAAGTATATATATATATATATACTTTATATATACTTTATATGTGAATATAATCTATGTGCTATATAGGCTATATAGGCTGATATAGATTATATTTTTAAGAAAAAAAGAAAAATCAAACTGCCAGGTACTTTGCACTTTAGAGCATGCTTTTCTTTGTGCTGTGGATGTGCCAAGTCTCTACACAAACCAACAACATTCTAGACTTATTCCTTTTTGTTTGTTTGTTTGTTTTGCTTGATGTTTACCTCTTATGAGTTTGTGAAAAACTTTATGATCTGAAGTACACACATTTACAGGAACAATAACTAATATACGTACATGGACTAGAAGAAAATCTAACCTACCACAGCAGTACATCTTCAATAGAGTTCTTAAGGATTTGGACTAGCAGCTTTTTGTTCACTTTTTACAAATCAGTTATTTTAATGAAAAACTACAACAGTTTTGAGTTCATGATTTTTACATCATGCAATATGATTTAAAAATAACTGACAAGAGGAGAAATGTATTTATCTTAGCTTCAGCCATCTGGAAGCTAAGTGAACTAAATTAACTGAATTAAAGTATTTCTTTAGGCTCTCTGAAGTCAGGGCAATGTAACTCACCCTAAAACAGATGACAAATATGTGGTTACATAATCTTTAAAGAGGCTGCTCCTCTCTAGCCTCAGGTCAGCCACCACTCCTGTCTTTCGTGCTGACAGACATGTAGCATTTCAGTAAGCTACACTGGCAAATTGCAAAGGTTAAGATTACCTGGCAAAGGAAAAAAAGGTTAATTTAATTACAGCTGAATTCACTGTGTGATAGCAGAATCACACAGCGCAACAGGGAGTCAGACTGCTTTGGCATGGTTGTAATGCCATCTAATGCTTGAGTAAAGCTGTAATGCACTTAGAGAAACAGATAGGCTGTGACTTGCTCTCCACTCCTCTCTCCAGCAGTGACTGTTACAAAAATCAACTTAGAGAAATTAGACTAAATGTCATTTTTAGAAAACTACAATTAGAGAAGTTAGGTGTACTACTTGTTTTCCTAGTCTAGTTATATTAAAATATTCTAAAGCATTCTGATTACATGAAAATATTTAATCCGATAATTCAACTTTTCTTTAAAAAACTTTTCTTTATAAAGATCAAAAGAAGGTGCAACAGTCAAGTGCAGAAACATGAGTAATTCTTGTTCACGGAATCCAGGCTCCCTCTGGTGACCAGAATGCAACTGGCATCATTCATCCATAAAGCCAAAACTACAAACCCTATGGGTATAAAAACAAGATTCACTCATTCACTTGTATCAGCTTCAAAGAGTATTTTTAATATAATTATCAAAACTAAAATCTATGCTAAATAATTTGTTATATTTTCCAAATTCACTTGGTTCTTCAAATATTCCATGACATAATGAAGTACAAGAAATGAAAACTTTTTTAAAATCACTGTGCTTACTTATTTTTTAGCTAAGCATTTCTAAAAAGGCTTAGACAAAAGGGAATTAAAATACTTTTCACGCTTCTCAGTTAATACTTAAAACAAGAAGTGTTATTTCCGTTAGATAATGATATGATACTAATGTCTGTTAAAGGATTGCTAGGGAATAAGTAGGAAATCACAACAGACAGAAGACTGATATTAGCTCTGCTTTTCCTGAACTTTTGTCTCTAGGAAAATTCTGTTTACGTTAGTGTTACCTGACATGGAACTTACCATTATAGTACTTCAGTATATACAGATGTAATCAGTATCAAATTTCCATGTTATTTATGGAACTAAATAGCGTCTTAGAGGAAGCTAACGTGAACTTCATACATTTTCTGTTGTGTTACTGTAGTGGAAATGCTAAGTCATGGCCTGAACCAGTGATTGAGCACCTGGTGGGAAGGCAGGGCCAACCCAGGGGAGCTCAGCTGTATGCAGTACACCTGAGTGACTGGAAGAGGTGAAGCCAGGATCCACCCCTTCCCAGACCTGGTTTAAGGGTTGGCAGTGGAGGTAAGGATGTCTCTTGCTGGAGGTCCCTGTCTACCTGTAGTCTTCCAAAGGTAAGCAGCTCTTTTCCTTATTTTTTTTGCATCTGTTGCTGCTGTGTTTGGGCTCGTTCTCATTTGCTGTAGCTAAGGACTTTGCCACTCTGCTATTATTGACTCACTATAGCATTACAGTTACCAATATTCCCCAAGAACACAAAATCACAGGTGAAGTCAGAATTCACTGTGAGAGTGCAGCAGAAACTATGTCCAACTTAGAAGGAGCACAACAGTAATACTGTAAGAAACTAAGCTTAGGTCTTGCCAGAAATCAAACCAGCTGCAGATGTTTACTCTTACACAGGCAATAACAAAATAATTAACATCCTTTGAGCAATACTGGATGTTTTTTCTTTCTGCAAGCTTCACTTTTAAAACTATTTCTAGGTACCCAAGTTATATTACAGGCAACTGTATTTTGAGAGAGTACAGCTCTCAGAAAAAAAGAAAAGCTTTCAACAATAGTCTTACATCAAACATACGTAGCCTCACAACAGTATACGTGAGGAGCTAGAAGCATGCTTTGTACAGATCCTGATTCACAGCGGTCTAGCAGAAGAAAGTTCCTGTGATTTTTTTTCTTGCAGCTGTCTTCCTAAATTGTTTACTCAAGGTACTATCCACAGAGCAGGAATACTAGGCGTATTTTTGACATACAGCCTGTTTTTGAATTAATATGAGCTTTATTACAGAAAAACTCAACAGTACACTTTTGCTAATATGCTTCTTTGCATTGGAAGTTATATTTATCGTTTCAAGTTCGGTCCAGAAAGTACTAGATGGTACCTGAGTGGAGCAGTGCACCAAAATATATGTCTACCATACAGAGAAAACAACTATAGATGAAATATGTGATCATCTTAAGTCCACTCATTTTGCTGACAACATGAGCATCAAAAGGCACTTTGAAAGCTTCACGTTTGCATCTGTGCACAACCAAAGCGATGAAAGGTGGTACAATCAGTTCCAGAAGTTAAAATAACACAAGCAAAATACTCATCCATTCTTTTCAATGGATACAATACCAGCTGAAGATCAATAATTATGACTGGAATACAATGATCATACTGGATAGGGAAAGAACATATTCCAAAAATAGGGTACATTCAAAAAATGTGTCAAGAAAATGTAGAAAAACGTCAAAGAAAAAGCATTCCTGTTAAAAATTCTGTCAGTAAGCAGTAACAGGATTTCTTTTTATATTTCAGACCTTGAAAGTACAGCTAAATAAAATAAAACCAAGATCACAAACTTATAATTATACAAAAATTCAGAAAATACATGAAATATACTTAGATTTAATTCAAGAGATTGTGTTCTAAATATTCCAAACTCAAAAATGTGCCAGGACACAACAGAACATAGTTTAATGATGATAACTATTCTATCATTTACAAATAAAAGTTTATGTCAGTGAGCTGCTGACTACAAGAAGAGCTGTATTTCTGATGACAGGCATTTTAACTTTTTTCTTATTTGTGGATGTTTTGGGGAAAAAACAAATACTAAACATTTTGTGAAGGCATATCAGAAATTAAGTTTATGAATTCGTGGAGAAAGTGCTGTATTAATAAAGGCTTTCTCCATGTTTTTTTTCTGCATACTGGACTACACAAGAGAGGGTGTGACAGCAGCAGTCTTTGCTGTTCTGTAGTATGTCCCACAGGGGTTGTTGCGTCATTTAAAAAAAAAAATGGTGTAACCTCACATTCCTCAGAGCACAAAAGATAATTCATCAATACTAAAAAAAAAAAAAAACTCTTTTAAAGAGTCTTTTCAGGGAATAGCTGGAATTGCTGGGATAGTTTTAAAGGATGCTGATGAATTACAGACAGTAATGTTTGCTGAGAATTTTTATTTAGTATCTGTAAAGAACGTAGTTTAAGTATAGACTTGTAGACAGAAAAAAACCCTCCACTCTACCTTGTTTTGATCTAGATACTGTCTGCTGTTTCTTAGCTGACAGTTAAAAGTAATATAACTTATATATTCCTGCTGACTTGACAACTCTATTTTGGATTCATTTTATGTGACTGACAAGCAAAGTGGCCTTAGCTCCACTGTTAACTGAGAGTTATGCTCTTGAATTGCACATGCGAGTACATATGTAATAGCACACACCTGCACCATTTTTCAGTAATCTCATAATTGCTAAACGAAGGCAATTAACACCAAACAAGCCATAGACTGGTTCCACAAGTGCTCCAAAAAATATTCAGGCTAAAGCAGCATCGACTCTAATTAGATTCCTCTGGTGAATCAGTCTTGTTCTTCTGATTTCCCTTTATCCTCCAGAGGCGGAGAGAAAGTCTAAATTTGACCTTACATATATAGGTATATAAAGATATATATACATGTGTATACAGTTGTGTGTGTGTATGTGCAGTTGTACAAAAGCACATGGTGAGACTTCAGAGCAATGTATATTACACACAGGAAACACAAAACTTAGACTCCCAGACCATGGAAGAAGAACAAATGTCACCATCTCTGAGTATTCTGTTCAGCATGGACACTGAGGAGAACTATGCAACTCTGCAAGTCAGATGAAGTGGATATCAGCTGAGAAACAACACACAGTGTTTGACCCAAAACAAGGCAGGGTCTTTATCTATAAACTTGCAGGGTGCTTTTTATATATGCTAATTAAAAAGATCTCAGAGAACAGCACTGTAATTAAGTCCTTTTCAAATATGTTGGAAAAACAATTGTGTAAGTATTGCAGTTATTAAAGGTAAATTAATGTTGACTAAATTAGTATCAACTTACTCGCATTTGTGCTCCACTATGATCTAGGTAAGGCTAACTTCATAAGGTTGTCAGAAAGTCTTTAAAGCACGTAAGATTATATTGACAACTTGTACCTGCTATTTCCGTAAGTATAGCTGTATGATCATTTTCTGTCAAGTGCACAAATCCAACTTCATTTTTGAAATGATCAATTCCTTGAAAAGACAAATCCACGGTTTTTCCTTTTAGGAGATCTTCAACAAAATCCTTGCTGTCTGAAAGAGCATCAACTGCTCTGTCAGGAGGAAAGAAAATATCTATGTCAACGTCAAATATTTTAATACTATTTATATATTATTGATCTCTCTATACAAAAATCTCAAAGCATTTTTAGTATCAATTTACTACTTACTCAAGTACTTCTGCACTACTTGCTATCAATGCAGTCAGTATTCTCACTATTTTATAATGGTGAACTGGTTCACACACCCTGCTGTAAAACTGTAGAAGCAGTAAGGCAGACTTAGCTGCAGGTGTAATTCCCGAAAAGAATTTATCTGAATGACAAAGAGTCTCTATTGCTCTGTGCATCATATTTAAGATGCTTGCTCAAAAGCATCTGGTTTACTATTCTTAAGTAATTTACTTTTGTTCATGCCCTGCTATCTGAGTGGGACGCTCTAAGATTCTGCCTTCTTCAAAGTTGCTACAGAATGTTACTTAGAATCATAAACAGATGTTAGTGACATGTTATATGTCATAATTTTATAATTATATGGAAATTACTAGTAAGCTCATTAGAACTGACAGGAAAATAAGTATCACCAACATCAATGCTTACTTTAAAAGACAGAAGTAGCATGCACAAATAATCTACATGTAATTTAAGATAACAGCAGGAACCCTCAACCTTCTAATCATTTTAATTAGCCCTATTAGGTACATGTATGAGAACATGAAATATTTGTTTTGAAATTATTCACAATCAAGAAGAACCCTATATTCTTAGTGTCTTCTAAAGATCTTTCACGTGCTCTTTACTTCTAGAATTGGAAGTTTTCAAAAAACCAATGTTGGCTTTATAAACTCTAGATGGCAGTAATAAGATAAAAACTCTCGAGAGTTCATTTTAATATTTCTACAACAACTGGAAGAAAGCCATCAGCATGATTTCTGACATGTTTGTATATGTATGTACAGGCAAAAATAATACAAACATCTCTACACACTTTTCCAGTGTGCTTAATAAGATGGAGTATTGATGAGAACCATGCAGTTAACTGAAACCAAGGCCAGGTTAAGAAAGTTACTTGATTACATGACAAAAAAAATCCATTATTGATATAGGGAGTGCTGTCCAAACTCTCGCTTGCTTTGTTATTTTAAATCTCACATTCTTGATTTTGTACAGTCTTAGAAGAAATGTTAAGTGCATTTATGAAGGCCAAATCGCAGTCTGTTAGAAAGCTCCTATGCAAATTACAGGTCTGGATTCCCTTACAAAGAGAGGCTTAAAATATAGATCTTCCATTTCCATGGCAAAAGCTATGTGTACTAAAATATAATATGAAGACCTTAATGCTCAAACAAATATTATGTTTAGAACAGTCTTATCACATGTTTGGACTCCAAATAACATTCAACACATTTCATTTCTGTATAGACAGAGGTGCTACATGATCATGTAGATATCTGAATAACTTAATGGACTCAAACTTATGGATCTGTGAACTCTCAGATGCCTAGGTCACTAGTTGCAGTTTGAAGGATTACTGTCACTCAACATTACACATAGGTTCTTTTGCCAGTCTGGATCTTGATTTCTTTCCATTAACATGGTATCAAAAATTGGTGATGAAAGGAAAATGCAACTTTTCAGTCTTCAAGTCCTCACAGATTATTAAAAAGAAAACAATTACAAGAAAAAATAAGAATCCCATATAATAGAAAATACAACCTAGAATACCTGAGGACAGCTGAGCTAGATAGCTGCAGGAAGCACCTGGCCAGGAAAGGGGAGAATCCCTGGGGAAGCTGCTGCTGACTAGAGGACAGCTCCTGTGTTCCTGGACTGTGGAGCTCTGCTAGGAGAGGCAGAAAAGAACTCCATAAGCAAGCGCCCAGGTGGCCATCAGACAGCAAGAGCTGAGAGGAGCTCAAGGTGTGGCTAAGGATACTAAATTTGGCAATATTTGTTTTCCTATACAGTTTAGGACTGTAAAAAATTAATAATGACAAGGCATATTTGCCTTTGAGATAACCTCTCGCACTCCATTTTTAAAAGTTCATACTTAAATCCCTTCAGTAATAACCTTGTTCTGTTTTCACTGATTCTCAGGTGCTACCACAGCTGCCTCATCAACCAGAGGAGGTGTGTCTGCTCCAGGAGACAAAAGGAACATGGGAGGAGGAGTCCAGCAGATCTAGAATACTTTGCTTTCCTTTCTGCTCCTGGCTATCGACTTCTCTCTTTCCAGAGTGTTGATGGAGGAAACTTACAAACTCATAACTTTACAGGAGGAGAGGTAAGAACATCGAGGCCTCAAGGATTTAGTATTACAGCACTCAAGGAAACAAGTGTGAAAAACAAGAAGGGCAACTGATTTAAACACATTGGTATCTTATTATTTGTAAGTATTAAATATTTTCAGCCAAAATACCTTCCAGTACATGCTATCACTTTCTACCTTGAATTCTGACTTTCTTATGAGCCATCTGTACTTTAAAAGCAAAACCTTTTGGGGATAAAAGTGATTAGCCACAGACACTTATTAGACATGCTATTTAGTAATTGTCTTAACATAAGTGCAGTGAGACATTGCTTGAGTTATTAATTAATGATCTAGATAATTCAGTGTATGGACTGCAAGTCTTTTAAGACAACTACGATATACAGATGATGGAAGCCCCCTGAAAGAACTCCTCTTGGGGAGATGGAAAAAGTGGGGCTTTTCTTTAGCAGAATTACAAGAATATAATGAATTTTGATTCATAAGCAATTTTCAAAATGATATGAAAACACTGAAGGATTCCCAGATGTTTGTATAATACCAGCAGTCTATTTATCAGCACTTTAATTAACATCAGTTGTCACTAATTTTTGCAATTAGTGTGCATATATAGAGACAGCATATATGTAAGCTACTAGACACCACATCTATGTAGAAACTGACAAGAAAGTCTGTGCAAAGCAAGACTGTGAAACAGTGTTTTCATTTTGAGTCACAATTACAGCTAGACACACAAACCACTATTCTAAACATTTCTAAATTACAGCTCTATAGACTTAAGTCTTATTCATATTAAGAACTTCATGGTAACCACTAACTCCTACCTGGAAGTAGGCTTGTTTGAGAGCTATACATCATGTGATTAAGAGCAAAAGCCACCAAACCAAAAAATTGCATTTTTAGACAGCAAAGTCACATTTAACACTTTTATACAATGACATATGTATATACATGTGCTTTTCTACAACTTCAACACCTTCTATATGGTCAAACACTCAGCTATTTCCCTGAAGCAGTATAATGCAATATAAACACCTCTCTTTTAGCGTGAGTATACTTTGGAGGCATTTTAAAGACAAAAAACTAACTGCATGAGACAGTACCTTGCAGCTAAGGCTTATTTCATTATAGTCTTTCATTGACAGTTACTAATTTGCCCTATAATACTTCCTGAGCTATGAAAATCTGAAAGTCCCTCTGTTAATCTGTTCAATATCCCCTACAACCAAAACATGGTTTTCAAATAACTACTTCAGCAAACATGAGATCTTTTGCATGCAAGTTCAGCATACATTGTGGGGAAAAAATGCAAGAAAAGAAGTGTACTTTGGGCAGAGCTCATGACACACCGCAAGTACGGTATGAAAATAGCTAATATTAAGGTAAGCATTTAATGAATTAAATATTCAGTAACTCCAGTGATTTAGGGCTTGCAAAAAGACTAGAAGGAATAACTGATGCTTTTTGTAAACTCCACCAACAAAACTACTTTTCCAAAATACCTACATGCTAATTTCTTCTTTGCTGGATAAATGCATCACTAACATAGTGACATGCAACGAACCACAGTGAACCATTGCTTTGGAAAGCCTGTCATCCTTCTGTATTATTGCATCTTGGACAGCCCGAATGCTGTCAGTAATCTGGAAAGACAGAGACACAGAAACAACGGTTAGCCATTATGGTTACTGCATCCTACAGTGCAAGTGAACAAGAAAGCACACAAACTGAAGTCAAATGTTTATGTAGAAATCATTCTTGCAGAAGGAATTTTTATCCTGCAACAAAGCTATGCTAGTCAATCTGAGTAAACTCAAAGCGAATAGAAATGCAGTGATTAACAAAGTGGACGCTCCCCATCACATCTGAACAGGAGCTGGGTTCCCTAAGATGATAAATTCCTAGAACAGCTTATGGTCATGCAGTTGTACACTGATAGTTGCCCAGACCAGAGGTTTCTTTAGTGAATTTCTCTACTGTCTGTTGAGCATGTATATGCTACATAGAGACAAGCATCTGAAAACCAGAAGAGGTCTTTGGAGGATCAGGCACATTTAAAACAAAAAATACTGATTTATTTTTTTTGTGGAGTCTCCCAATTTACAGTTCTGATCTTCCTGTCTAAAAGGATGTACAATGTACATAATTTCTTCAAACATTTTAATGAATTTCTGTAATGTTTCTGCAGATTTAACGCCATCAGTTTTCTTCTTTAAAAGTATTTGATTCGCATTTTCCTCCAGTGAAAAATACATGCTTTATAAATTGTATCCAGACTGTTTACTGTGCTTGCAATTAGGACAGCTGTTGTGGTGCAGCAGTATTAAAAAAACCTGCAGGAATGCTTGAATCTATGAGTACACTGAATCCAGTAACCTTGACTGACTGACAAAATGAGTTATTTCTTTAAACCAAGTAAGCAAAGACAAATCAGCTTTGGTGTACATAGTCTAAAAGAAGCATGCAGAAAACATCTGATTTTTATTTGAAACTCACTGGTGAATGCTTAACAAACATACTGTATATATTTTATAATGAGCAGAAGTAGCTATTAGGCTAAAAATAGCTGTATTTAGTTACACTTATAATGAACATATACATTTCCTGAAAAAGCAAAATGTAATAGCAAGCAGTACTTTTGTGACCCATGTTGTTAAGATGAGCTTTGCCATGCAGGAGTTTAATCTACTACATTTAGTAGCACCTTCTTTATTTATGTATTTAGAATATAAAGTACCATATAAATTAAAAAATTATAACTGGTATCAACTCTGTGGAGAGTGGTAAGGACAAAGGAAGGTAAAAGCCATTTGCCAGAAAAGAAGTGATATGGAATCTACAAAACCAGAAGTGTTTTTGTTAGTGTAACACACATGAAGAAAATCGCACCAACACTTTGATTACAAACCATAGAATCATAGCATCACCAAGGTTGGAAAGGACCTACAAGATCAACCAGTCCAACCATCCACCTGTCACCAATAGTTCTCATTAAACCATGTCCCTCAACACAACATCTAAATGTTTCTTGAATGCCTTCAGGGACGGTGACTCCACCACCTCCCTGGGCAGCCCATTCCAGCACCTGACCAGTCTTTCTGTGAAGAAGTATTTCATAACGTCCAGCCTCAATCTCCCCTGGTGCAACTCGAGGCCATTTCCTCTGGTCCTGTTGCTAGTTACATGAGACAAGAGGCCAACCCCCAGTTCACTACAACCTCCCTTCAGGTAGTTATAGAGAGTTGTTGTAATAAGACCATTTCCTTTATGTGTCAGAACTTATCCTGGCTATATGACATATTTATTGTAGTCTCAGATGCAGGAGAAATTTAAGCCATATTTAAAAAAGAAACTGCTAAGCACAACCCCTGATAATTAGAATGTATTGACTGCATAATTATGTTTTAAACAAAAGAAAAATAATAGGTATTCCAGTAAAGAAAAAAAGCCTCAAAAGTGAAATGATGTTATTGTAACAATTATGTTTTCATTCAATTTTTCAACTATTTTCAACTACTGCTTCTAAATTTAATTTGCACCTTTGCAGCTGGCAATGAAAGGGAAGGGATATATGTAAGTATACAAACTCTTCAGAATACACAGAACAGGCCTGGAACTGTGTAATCATAGTGAGCAAATCATACCCTAGCTCTGAAGATCAGCATTATTTAGTATTCGTATTAGAAGCCAACACCTCACATTGCCTCACCCGTATTGTTTTCTGAGCAGTGCTTCCCAGTCCTTTCCTGCTTCTGTCCTGAACTCCTCGCCCTACCACCAATTCCCCCTTTTAGCTACCACATCACACTGACAATTTCATTTGACTTGAGATTTCCCAAATTAAAGAGATGTCCGTCCCAACCGTTCCCCTCTCAGTTCATTTTTAAAAATTCCCTCCAAATAAGGACTCAAATACTGATTTCAATGTAACTTCTCCCATTACTTAGAATATGTTATTCTAAAGAGTAATAAAATACGTTTTGCTTGCTGAAAGAACACTACTGGAAAGTAGCTTTAAAAATTTAACAGCTTATTGCAATTATAATCAAGACTGAAAGACCCTAAGGGATTAATCTACCCAGTGCTAACACATCAGATGAATGATAAATTTTATCAGAAAATGGTACAATAATCATCTATTTTACCATTTTTTGCTAAATTAAAAATACAAATTCAATATAAATCCAAAATGAATGGAATGACATACTTTACTACTGAAGATTTAAAACATAATTAAAATGAAAGCAAGGAAAATGTTTAACTTCCAAGAGGAACAGTTCATTAAGTGTTTCAGAAACATCCCTTACTACAAAATGGTTCTTTGTGTAAAGTTCAAAATACTGTATAAAATATGAAGAGCAATTATGCCTGAAACGCTTCACTGGAATAAAATCAGATCCTCACAGAAGGAAGACCTCTCATTGCTAACTGAAATACTACTAGTAATTATCAGATCCCTGCTGGCTATCAAGAAACCAGATATCTCAAGTCTAAATTCTGGCTACAGTTGCCTATACAAATTCCAACATGTATTTTCTACTTTGATAACAACTCTACATCCGAGGCAAGTGTTAACAAAACTTTGTAGTAGAGTATTGGAATTCCTAAATGCTCTGAGATTTTAATACATTTGTCCCATTACCTCTGTAAATGAAAGAAGACCAAATATACAGCATATTAAAAAAGAAGCATGTTTAGTTAAGATTTTTCCACCCAGTCAGCAATTCAATGTAACAACTGTAAGCAGTAATTCTCAATTATTAGATTATATAAGTCCTACATTAATTGTTGTCAAGTCATGGAAGAGTCAGGAAGAAAAGATATTTCAGAGCAGGATGGCATAAAAGATCACTGACAGTTGTGTCAGGCTATCCCAGAACTCTCCTAAAAAGGGAGAGTTTCTGCCATCTCTCCTTCACATAACATTTTCTGAAGAAAAAAAGATTGTGTTGTAATTTCCAAATCTAGCTTACGTTATTTTCATTCCAGATTCACTCCATCTTTGACTTTCACTGAAAACAGTACAAATGCAGAGTGAGTTAAAATCCACCTGAGAGCTAGGTTACTGTTAGGTTAAACACATGCTAATTACAGGAGAATAAGTTTCCAAGACTTCACTGCACTTCTCGAATCCATTTCAACAGCATCTCACTAAAACAGTAGCTTTTAAATATGATCATCAATTTTATGGGAAACTTTTAAAGCTACAAAATGTAAAGTTAAAACAGCAACAGATCCAAATTTAAAATCCTATGTATAAGGAGAGCTAGAAATACTGCAGTGATTTTCCTATTAAATGAAATGTCTCTCTTCCTTATTCCATGTGAACAACAAAATAAGCAACACTTAAACAGTGCAGAGGGAGAAATTAAGGCAGTTTCAGTCAAAATAATATGAATTCCGTAAGACAGAATAAAAAGACAACTTTTCTCTAGTCTTTCCCAGATGAGTAATTTTATTCCCAAAGATGTTAGTTAAAAAAGTTAACTGATTGAATAGGCTGCTAATGTTCTTCTAAAAATACCTGAAAAAAGGAACTTGCTCAAGCTCAAACACTGCTCTTCTTATAAACACATGCAGCTGTTGAAGCAATTCTAGTTATACCAAATTACTGTAATAAAGAATATCACCTCTGGATTAGTAATTGGAAGAGAAATGAAATAATTTGGCTGATACTGTTTCTTCTTTTTCTTCTTTCTCTCACTGCCTTCTGGAATTTCTTTTCCAGTAGTCCTCTTCCTTTTCTTTTCCATATTTATTTCAGAGGTTGTATGCACTGCAAAGAAAAAAGAAAATACTTTCAGCATATAGACAAATCGGAACAAAGATACACTTAATATCATGCCTAGTAATCCTCAGTATCACTTCGGTTAGCTGACTGGAGCTCATCTTCCCAGGCATCTGATCTGCCCATGCACTGAACTTTCTGACTGGGACTCTACTCCAGCCTCCATTAACGCAGCCACGCAAGTGGAGTACCATACTTGAACTAGCAATCTATACATCCAGGCAGGGTTTATAAGCTGTTAACATATATACATGGCTTCCAAACTACAGCTGTGTTTCATTAAGCCAAGTTGCCAGCAACTGGGCCAGCAACTGTCCACACCTGAACATGGATGTGACTTCAGAACAATTCCCCATATACTGCATTTTACAATATAAAACAAGATGATACGCAGGATTATTAAAGGAGAAGGTTGTGGTAGACTAGGAGTGGCCAACCTACAGTTCACGGACCAAACCCAGCCAGAAGAAAATTTAAATCTAGCTTCTTATCTTCTCCTTTCTCAGAGAACTCTTCCAACATAAAAAAAAAAAAAAGAAAAAAGTGCATAACCTCAGTTCTTCTGTGCACCACCAATTACTTTTCTCTCAGTTTATTTTGTTTGCAGCCCCTCTCCACTGTCCAGTAACAAGTGTACTTCTAGTCACATGCTGGGAATACACATCTGGAAGACAGCTCATATAGTAATGTGAATAGACACATGCAAGACATCGTTATGCTGTGGCTCATTGCTGCAATGAATCACCAAACAAATTTTTAACACACTCAAGTATCTGCAGGACTGAGGACTAATAAACCTCTGGACTTGGTTCTGTTTGCAGGGAGACTTTACTCCATGTGCCCAGCCTACCTGTGCATTCCAACAGACAAGATCAGGAACTGTGTGCAGAATATGTCTATGTTTTTACACTATTTCCATTTAAATGCACTTACTAGCAAATTCATCTTCAATATCTGTGTCGGCAAATGGCATTTCTGTCATCAGAGAATCTATTGAATCAGCAGGACATGACTTTTTTCCCTCCTGTGTCCTTTTTCTATTCCCTTTAACGATTTTCTTCTTTTGTTGTATGTTTTCCAGCCCATCTGTAATATATTTAAAATAACACACTGGGTCTGAGTTTTCAATATAAACACTTACATGACATTATACATAAGCAATACACAAAGCATAGATTTCTCTATTTCTCAGCAAATACATAATGACATAAATCTCCTTTAAGAATGCTACTCTTCTTCCTTGACAATATATCAGCAAAAATACTTCAATGCTTTATGTGAAATAGCATAAAACGACAGTCCAGCCTTCTACACTTAATAACTTATGGTTTTTTTTCCCTTCTAAGTAAGTGCAGTTATAAGCAAAAAGGACAGTTATGACCAAGTATAAAACAATACAAATCTTCATATATCACGTAAAGCTCACTCTGGATAACAGTAATGGCATGTGAAATTCAGTGCAGATAAAAATAAGCAAGTTATTTCCAATGTAAATACGCTGAAAATGAGGCATGAAGGAGCAGAAAAGGAATCCTATAAATTCACATAAAGAGTTCTCAGCTGTCTATATCATGCAGGAATGAGATGATTATTCTAGTCCTGCATCTCACACACAGCGTAATATGTGTATTAAACTACACCTTAAGAAATGAAAAATCAGTATCTCCTCTAGCAACAGAGAATGTACACACAACTAGACATCCAGTAATATTCTTTTGGGACAGCTTCACAATGGGATTACTGTAGTGGAAGAAGCGTTGTGTCAGAATTGCAGTTTATCCCAGGACAGCTCATTATGACAGACAACATGCTATGAAAGCTTCTCTTGTGACCAGTGCAGATAATCCAAATCTGGCCTAAGGGGAAAAATGGGCAGCAAAAGTGCATATTATGTTATTGTGGCATGCAAAGCTATGCTACATGTGTATAATCAGCAGTACAGAGCCAGTCGGGGCTATTGGGATGATAAGTAAAAGAACAATCTGGATACATGCTAACTCCAGCCTAAGGTAGAGAGGCATAAATCACTATATGGTTGTGGTCTGACACCTACATTTATGCCAAAGGCTAATAAAAACTGTTTGGAATGGTTGCTTGTTCCCTCTGTAGACAATAAAGAACTACATACAACAAAGAGATGTTAAAGCAACAATACATTTATTATCTAACATTTAGAGTTAAGCTTACACCATATTGTTGCTGGTGATCCACCAGCATACAGAGTGTAGCATTTTCTCCTTTTAAAGAGGTCACAAACTGAAGGACAAGACAGAAACCCATAAGACTGACAAACAAGGGCAGTCAGGGGCAGAAACACTATCAACAAGATTCAGAAACGCAGAGTAATACCCAGTAAAGAGCAAAACAAATTTGTTATGGTAGTTACAGAACAAGGATTCACCTAAATCTGACAGGTGTGTAGTACAGCTCTCTCAGCCACTCCTCATAATGGTTGTGCTCCAGACCTCTCACCACCTTCACTGCCCTTCTCTGGACACAATCTAGGGCCTCGGTGTCTTTCTTGTAGTGAGGGGACCGAAACTGAACACAGTGCTCAAGCTGCAGCCTCACCAGTGCTGAGTACAGGGGAATGATCACTTCCCTGCTCCTGCTGGCAACACTATTTCTGATCCAAGCCAGGATGCCATTGGCCTCCTTGGTCCGTTTCTTCCACACAGTCTTCCAGCTACTCTGCCCCAAGCCTGTAGTGTTGCATGGGGTTCTTGCGGCCTAAGTGCAAGACACAGCACTTGATCTTGCAGAACTTCATCCCATTGGCTTTGGATCTTGCAGAACTTCATCCCATTGCCAGCGATCCAGCCTGTCAAGATCCCTCTGTAGGCCCTCCCTACATCCAGGCAGATCGACACTTCTCCCAATTTGGCGTTATCTGCAAACTTTATTGAGGGTGCACTCGATCCCCTCGTCCAGACCGTCAATAAAGAAATTATTAAACAGGATCAGCCCCAAACTGACCCGGCTAAAGAAATCTCCTTTAAATAATAAGCCAGAACGGGGTATGCGTAGCACACCGCACGGCCAGGCGGAAAACCACTCAACGCCGCCCTGTGACCGCAGCTGCCACCCGCCCGTTCCTCGCGTACCGTTCCCAGCGCCCGCCGGCCCCCGCGGCGCGCCTGCTCGGCCCCGCCCGCAGCCCGGCCCCTCTGGCCCCGGCCTCCTCACCGTGATTTGGGGTCGAGCCGGCCGCGCGGGAGGGTTCCTCACTATCCCCCGCTCCTGCCGTCGCCGGCCGCAGCGCCATGGGGCCGGCCCGCGGGGCGAGAAGGGCGCGCGGGGTGAGGAGGGCCCGCGGGGCGAGGAGAGGTTCCGGCCACGCTGAGCAGAGTGCGGGGAGCAGCCGGCGCAGCACACGCTGCATCTCCGGGTGGGACGAGCGAGGCTGTCCGCCTGGACACCGCGGTCCGGACGGGACGGGACGGGGCCGGGTGTGAGCACCGCGTCCTTCGGCCCAACGAGAGAGGGGCTCGGGGCCGCAGGCGCGGAACTACAGCCCCCAGCGCGCACCGCGCGGCCCGCCCGGCGCGGGGCATGGCGGGAGGTGGGCGGGGCTGGTGCTGCTCCGGATCATCGTCCGTGTTAGGCCTGGGGGGAGGTCTTGCACAGCGCAGAGCGATAATTTTTATTCTTTTAGCTGTGGTCAAGGGTAGATAGATAGTCTTGCTGTAAGCAGCCACTTATTTTTTATGAGACACCAGTGCACTCTTACCATAGGCAATAACGCCCCAGCAGCCTCCTGTTGGGAATCAGCCTCTGGGGCATACGTGGGAGGCTGCTCCTCAGAGGCGAGGAGTGGAAGGCTCTATTTTCCTGCTTAAATAAAGACTTTGTGCCCCTTGGAAACAAAGCTCGGGCACTATGTTCTGTGAGTGAAGCCAAACCAAATCCTGCCTTGTGTTTTTGCAGATTTGTCTGTGCATATAGATAGAATCTGAAGTGTGTTGTGTATATGTAAATGCAGATTCGTACTTCAACTTTTAAAGGGAGTGTGGGTGGAGGAGAGGGAAAAAAAAAAAAAGATGGCCATAGTAGGAAGGAAGCAGTGCAGCGACATGTGGGTGGGAGGTTGGAAGCTGAGAGACTGGTGAAAATTGTGTGAGTTTCTGTACTAGGGTTATCTGTAGCTTTCCTTTCTGGGGGATAAAATCTGTTTGGAAATGCTTCACAACAGTTTTGACCCATTTCATGCTGTGTTTGGCCTTAATGTCTTTCACACAGTATTTTCATTAGGTCTGCATAGTGGTATGGAAACCACAGGCTGGATGTGACACAGAAATCCCAGTTCTGGGGAATCTGAGGGAAGCCTGAGCATAAGGCTGCTGGCAGTGTTTCTTACTGTGTGTTTCATTTGAATATCAGCTGTCATAAGAAGACTGGATACAGACATGGTCACCTCTTTCTGGCCTGTTTAGCATTGATGACTGAAATGCTTAAAATAAAAATTTGATTCCGTGGGGTTACAGATCAAATATGAAGAGAACACTTTTTTGTATTAAATGTATTTGTAGAAATGTGAATGTACAACACAGTTATGATCCAAAGCAGCTCCCAGACAATTCATTAGGTGATTTGCTGAAATCTTCAGCAAGAAACCTATAGAAACAAGATTTCTATTTGTACAGTTGACAGAGGAGTCTAAAGCAATATTAGATAAGTGGGTATTTAGCAATCCTCGTAACAATTTAAAACAATGCATTTTTGGTGAACCTAAAATTATTTCTAATCAGTAGCCACTAGCCTAGTACTAAAATGGAGATGTATTCTTTGGGTTCATGGGGTGCCTGAGTATACAGGATGAGGGGAAGTGAAAGATTAAAAATGCATTAGCTAGAGGTTATAAGATTAGCTGATATCATAAATCATCCCTGCAAGTCATAAAAGTGGTTTGAAGTAAAGTGTTCAACAGAGGACTAGAAAACAGATTTTTCTGCTTGCCTAAATAACACAAAAGTTACGTAGTTGTCACTGACCTGGTGCCCATCTGATGCAAGCCAATACGTATGTTGTTAAAAATGCTTAGGTTTGGGCTAATGCCAATGCTTTATCAGTTTTCTGTGGCCTTGTCTTTTCTAAGGAGAGTTTCTGATTAACCTCACAGTGGCACAGTTGTCCGTTTGAGGAGAGAAAGTCAGAACTTGTATGACAGCTGAATGTTGTTAGCAGAAAGAGGAAGCGCTGGCAGCTCTACAAGTGGATTTGTATATACAGCCTCACTGCCCATGCCTGTTAGCCTCTCACCTGACTGTCTCTCAATCCGTATTTTGAATAATTTAAATCAAATTTAGTAGAGAGTAAGAGGATTCAGAGGCATGGTATTCTCACACCTTTCCTGAAAATGAGAGTTCTGGGAGATTCATTTAGCTCCCAAATGAAAAGAAGAAACAGTGCTGTGTGTATGTTTTTCCCTGAAACAGTGGCAGCTGGCCATGAGTGCTGGTCAGCACATTAGATGATAGGTCACAGCGCATTTTATCAACAAGTATTATCTCTTATCTTAGTCAAACAAGAGATATGTGGGAGCTATGAGTATTCAGGAGGTGGTTCACTTGTGGGAGGTTAGGAAATAAAGGGGCAAGAACAAAACGCATTTCAGGGAGGCCTAAATATTGAAAGAGGATATTGAGATATTTTATAGGATGTGGGAGGGAGCTGAGGATATTGTAATGGGAGGGCATCAAGACTATAGGGGAAGCTTTGGCTATTGTGATGGGAGGATGTAACTGATACGAAACAAGGCTTTGTTACAGCCACTGCTGATAGGGCAACTTGTTTTCTCACAGGTGAGGAATAGACCGTGATCTGATAGTAATAAGAGACTTTCTACAGGAATAAAGAAAAGCATAAGTTGCAGAACTACAGATACTGAAAAATGAGAGAAAGACAAAAGTGCCTGGGTTAAAGTAACTTAATGCAAAGATCAAAAAGCAAAATGCTTGGGTTGCTTCAACAGATGGTATAAGAGGAAGAAAACCACAATGATATTATCAGTTGTACTTAATGAATAGAAATTACATTTGATACCTAACATGAAGATTAATATGGAAATTACATATATGAGTATTTGCATGATCTGCTGATACGGTAGTTTATGCACATTATTACAGAAGGGAACAGAACAGGGGAATCAGATGAAAAATTAACTGATTATCCAGAAATGTGGTTCCTCACTTGCTACCCTCTGGGTGGTAACCTGTTAAGAGAATCGCCTGGTAAAGGTCAGTCTACACGCTCAAATGCTATTAATGTTGATGCATCGTTTCACACACTTCCAGGTACCTCTAGGCTTTTATGATGGCAGGACTCTGAGCATCGCTGTTGAGATGACAGAGGATTCACCTATCTAAGTGGGGCATGAATGTTTTTGCCAGCAGGTTTGCTGGCCTCATAAGGAGGGCTTTAGTCAAGGTTACTGAAGGATAGAGACATAAGCTGTAGGAGAATTGTCCCAGATGTATGGGCAGAGAGGTGGTGATAGATGGCAGGAAATGCGGGACAGTGTGGTGGCAGAGGCTGTCCCTCTCTGCCTGAGAAAACAGCGTGCATGAAGCTCTAGCACTCAGAGCAGGGACAGACCAGCTGGAGGTCTGGCATACATCTGGGAGGACCTCAGCTAGCTGGAGAAGTGGGACAACAGGTGTTTACAAGAGCAAATGTAAAATCTTGCATCTAGGACAGATGTTTTTGGCAAAAGCATCCGGATGCATTTCTGCATTAATTTTGGTCCCTGATATTTTTTACACACTCGGATGAGCTCTTGCACTGGACATTATTATTATTAGGGTGTAATCTCTAGCCTGAACTCCTTCAACCAGATTACCTTGCTCTAGTGTATTTCTGAAAGTAGCTATGCTTTATGGATTTAGTCTTATGTGAAATTTCTTTACAACTTCAATCAGACCCTTTTTCTGTGTAAAGGTTACAATGTTGTACTTGCCTTCACATCTTCCCAGTCTTCTTTCAGTACAACTCCAAAAAGCCAAAAGAGAGGAAATCCTTCTGAGGCCTTTAGGGCTTTGCAATAACAAAAGCAGCAGGAAGAATATCTCCAAGTAGCAAAAATAAATTTGTATTAGACGTGTTTGTTTAAGAGCTGACTAAAATATTCATTTAATTTTGCTTCACTGGACCAGACTGAAATGACACAGGGTCATATTTGCAAGAAGACATATACGCTTTAGTGCAAATGGAGGAAGATACGCACCTCTGAGAGATCTAAGACTTAACTGCAGTATTAGTCGTACTGAGTGCAGAGAGACTAGCTTAGGACATACCTAACTTCACAAGCACATAGTTATCTTACGGATCTCTTTCAGGGTTCTACTACATCATTTTCAGTTCATTTATAAATTGTATTCCTTCAAGGATGAGGAATTGGGTGGAAATGCAAAGAAGGCTAATAGCCCCTGTTAAGGGGCTACCAGTTGCTGAAGTAGCAGTTCTAGTTATCCTTGTTCTTCCTTCAGCCCTTGTTCCCTGGAAAAAATACAGTTGTCAGTTGTTTATCCATTTGCCCTGCACATTGTATCTAATTGGCAAGTTTTAGCATATCCTCTTAAATACTTGAAGCAGAGGGTGCAGAACATGCTTTCCTAATCTAATTCTTCTTTCACTCCTCCACACAAAAAATCCACCAGAAGTCATCTGAGTGAACTCTCATTCTGCAGCAGCACTGTCATCCTATTGCTGACAAAAGCAGTTTTCCCTGTGTTGCTCCAGCATCAGGTTAAAAGAAGCTATTCATTTCTTTACCTGTCTCAGAAGAACATATTCTATTACACAATTAGATATACATAAGTTTGGTTTCAAAAATACAGGGTAACCATAATACAAATACTATTATGGAATACTTCTACTAATTTGTATTTTACTGTCATCTTATTAAATATTTATGCACGCACAAATGTAACTATAAAACAGAAAATAAATGATTTTGATAGCTACAATCTTGTTTCTCTTATTCTCCACATGTACCATTCAGATTTATGCAAAAGGTTTTGTGTAATGGAGACCATTAATGGCAGTCTGCAAAGTGAAGATGCCATGCAGTTTGATAGGAAACCTCCAAAGGTGTGTATGCTGAAATAAAAACACACTTCTCTTTTAGAGCCTTTAATAAACCTGGTGGACTTTTTAGCTCCAGAGGTCAAGTTAAGTTTGATCTGAAGTCTCCGGCTCTCTGGAGTTGCTCTTATTTTCTGACTGAAATAGAAACTTAAGAAAAGTGTGTGGAGGGAAAGTGTTTAATCTGAAAAAGAAGACACTGCCCACAATTTTAAAAGTTTGATTTTAAATGCAGTGAATATTGCCAAAAGCCATGCGGAAGTCACGCAGCTGAGACACTAGATTGTGCATTCCTTGAGCAAAAGACACTTTACTGGGAGTCTTAGGCAAGTAAAGAATGCAGTTCGGAATCCAAAATGCATATTATTCCAAATGTGGGTGGGGGAAATATGTATTTACTGACTAAACTGAAAAATCTTGATTCTCAGCTGCCTATCTGTTGTGCTTTTTGCTCTCCTCTCCCTTCTTGTTCATCTGTCTGTCCCTCTCTAGAGCCACAAACTTCTCTTTCAGCCCTGACTTCCTTACCTTCCCGAGCTCCAAGTATTACACAAACACCCTATGTGTTTGTCACCACTGTGCAGGCTTTGTATGTGACATTGTATCTTTTTTCCCCTTTTTATCTGTAGACTTTTTGTAAGATTAGGATGTCTGTGGAATAGAGGCAGTATCTTTCATGCATGTTTACTGAACACAAAGTCCAATTAAAAAAAAAAAAAGAGCTTCTTATTGCTAGCACGTAGTACAGCCCCTCGTGACGTGAAGATCATCACTCTTAGTGCCGAGGCATTTCTGGTGCATGCCTAGGAGTCATTCTAGAGATTCTCTTCTTGCTCCACAGATGGCACAGATGGCCAGAACAACTAGGCAGGCGTCCTGCTGAGCATATCAGTTAAAGGCACGAGTTGGATGTAATGAATCCAGACCTACATTTTGTGATAGGCTGGTTTAGAATTAGGAAAAAAGCTTTGTGCTTTGGCTTAGTATTTCAGTCTCTGGCAAAGCCTCTCGGAGCCCAGACAATTAAATTCAGCATCTACTCTCTAAGTGGAAACACTCGTGTCAAAGCAACGTTTCTCGGATCTGACACTAAGCTGGGTTCAGTTGGAACAAGCCGATGAAGCCTACTCCCAATGTTGCAAAGCTCAGGCACCCAGAAAACTTCAGGCAGTGTAGGCTTTGGGACTCCTCCAAGTTGGAGCCTACATAGGAAGAAATAACTGAGTAGTGTTGTTTTGTCTTTCATGTGAATTTTGAAATTGATTTACCCCTGGTGTGGCTGGGGCTAGCTACGCAAAAAAAATCCCACCCACTGCTTTCACATCAGCAGTCTCTTAAGATGTTTGTTTATATTTAACTAGAAGAATAAAAGAAAAAAGAAAAAAGAAAAAAAAAAACACAAAACAACTGTTGTTCAGAATACCTTTCCTGTGAGCTATTCAGGGAAACAGTAACTTATTGTGAAAGAGAAAAGGGTCCCTGACCTAAGAAGGAGAGAGATGGCTCAGTTCTAACATTGTTTTAGCTGCCACTCACCTGGACCTGGCATCCAGTTTCTGTCACTGAGCTCCCTGGCAGTTATTGGATATACTGCTCGGGGGTGACTGCCGGCTCTACTAACATTGAGGGTTACTGATCCTCTGCTGGAGGCTTAAGGCTTAGTCACTAAGTCACAAAGGTGAACCAATTCAAAGCTCCCATATCTATAATCATTATTTTAACTTACGTGAAAGACTTGTCTAATGTTATGAAAAATCCTGAACAACATTTAAGGAAACAAGTGCAATTAAACAAAAACACCAAGATGCATTCTAGTTAATGGGAAAAGAAATGGATTTTAGTTTTCCACCTTGCACATTCCTAAGTCTCCCACATTCTTGTTCAATCCTACAGCCTTTGCTGAGCCACTTTGAATTCATATTCACCATACTAAAATATGTTGCAAGATCTGAAAGGGGAGAAACCATCAAATTCGCACTGGTAAATCTGGCTTTGAGTCCAAACTGGAGCATTATTTCCAGCATGTCTATGCCCAGGACCAGATGTGGGTCATTTTATCCGGCATCCAATCTCACCCCATAAGTTAGTACTAAGCCCTTTTGCATGTATCTGTGAAAGTGGGTTCACAACAGCTGTTTGGTCTTATCACAAGAACTTGTACCCACGAAGGAGGGAAAGAAACCCTTATTTTAATCAGTTTCATTTTAAGAGTGGTATTTGCCAAACTCAGTTCTATGCATGAAAATCAATATACAGCTTAATAGTACTGAAACGTGGCTTACTTATCTATTTTGAATGCTGAAAGGCAAGAGCTCAAGCATACATTAAAATGTATCCTGTCAAGACCTCTGCCTTTTGTGGAAAGCCAGAGAAACAATGCGATCTCACACAAAATTTGTACTCAGTTCAACATATTTCTGTATCAGCTATGCGTCCATTCAATTTTAATCAAATGTTATGATAACTTCCCATGCAGCAGAGCATTGCAATATGGCTGCTATCTCTCTGGTTTCTGCTGGTTCCTGAAAGCTTTGTCATCATTTTGAGCAAAACAGATAAGCATCAATGTTGTAAATAATATGAAAATTGAAAAAAGCAAATGAACAAGACGTTGTCTTTCTGCTGTGTCCTGGTGCAACAGTGCTGTGGTTTAACCCCATCAGACAGCTCAGCACCACACAGCCACTTGCTCACTCTCCCCAGCTGGGGTGGGAGAGAGAACCAGGAAGGTAAAAGTGAGGAAACTCATAGGCTGAGATGAAGACAGTTTACCAGGTAAAGCAAAGCTGCACACACAAGCAAAGCAAGATGAGGAATTCATTCTCTCCATCAGCAGGTAGGGGTTCAGTCACTCCAAGGAAAGCAGGGCCCATCAGGCCTAGCAGTTACAAGGAAGACAGCATCACTCTGAAAGTCCCTCTCCTCTGTGTAAGGAGCAAATAAAACATTGGTGTGTTATCAACACTGTTTTTCATCACAAATCCAAAAATAGCACCGTATGAGCTACTCTGAATAAAAATTAACTGTCCCATCCAAAACTAGTACAAACAATATTAGGAAAAGCATTCCTCACAGTGTGGGTAGCTGATGCTGGTCAGCTGCATGGAGACTTGCAAAATGAGTAAAATCTTACCTAGAAAAAGTTTGCTTTGTACTTTTGGGGCATTTTGGAAGGCAGTGATGGGATCCCTCACTTGAGGGTCATCCAGTGAAAGAAATCTTGTTTTCTGTAGAGATGTAATACAGCCAGGACCTGCTCCTTCATGTGAAGAAGAGCAGGATCAGTAGAAGAACATGGAGGGAAAAAGCAAGCTGAATTGACAAAAGAAAAGCTGAGCTGCACGTTGGTCAAATCTGTGTGTGGATGTAGAGCATATGTTACCAATTATGTGCTGTATTTGGAAGACCCCAAAGACTCATGGGAATTACCACTAATGACAGTTGACTTGTCATATCTATGTCATTAGAAGGATAAGTTGGGAGTTTTCAGAGCAAGAGAAAGCAACTAGATACAGCCTACTGACTTCCTGTGAGAACCATCAGCCTCAGGGGTTTTTGTCCCTTTGAAAGTAAGTCAGTGTGTATTTGCGTTCCTAGATGCTATGTGTTTTACTCATTCAGCTCTAGTTTCAGCTAACATGCTGTTTACATTCACCATCTGAATTTTTCTAAAATTGTGTGTTGTATCAGTTTCTGCCATACGGCTGAAAATGTTTTCACCCAAGTCTCAAATGACTCAAGTCCTACAGACAAGACCCCACCATATCCTCAGTGGCTTGCTGACTCCTTTCAAATCATATGGCCAGACTTCTCACACTGAAGTCTTGTCTCTCTTGCTTTTCACAACAACATTAACTCACAATTCCACACTTTTTCAGCATTACCTTTGGGCAATTCATCTTACTCATCTGTACCTTTCTGTTTACCCTTCACCCTTGCCTTCTTTCATCTAAAGCACAAGTTATCATCTTTATTGAAGTCACTCCCCAGTCTTTTGCTTCTTCATGTGTGTTTCCTTCTAAGGAAGGAAACAAAGGATCAAATTAAGATCTCAGCCTGTCTTTGACATCTGCCTGTGGATGTCTGGCTTTCAGCCCACGTGCAACATCATTAAAGAGAGTTAGTTCTTCCACTCTCTTCATACTCTTATTTTTTCTCAGTCACCAGGGGCCACAGTTTCCTGCCTGTCAGTTAGTTCCTAACAAATAGGCAATATGTTTGTCTCAAGACTCTCTCAAAGCTTTTACGTCAATCTGTGTTGTAGGATGTATTATGCAGAAATTAACATTTCACCTAAGATAGATAGAGTCTTGTTATTGTTCACTATGATACTTACTGTTGAAAGTCTTATGCAGATCTTCGCCTTATGTGTCAATAATGAAACAAATTTTCTATTGCCTTGACAAATACAATTTAATTCCCCTGTGTAGTCATCTAGAAAGTCTTTAGAAAGGTACTTCTTTTAGAATTTCAATGTCAATAGTGTCACCTATCTTTACAGCTGTATCTGCAGGTTACTCATCTGTATTTTAGCAAATAAGACTTGAGTGTCATGATTTTCACTTCTTATGTTTGACACTTACCTTAATTATCTTTTATTTAATACTGAGAAGGTTGATTTCTTTTCCTGAAAGAGTTGGAACTTAATTTCTGGACAGGAGATTCCAGTAACACCTGTATAGCTCATGAGAAATACAGCCTAGATCTTAACAACTGATATTGGGTACCAGAAGCTGCACAGCTGTGTTATTGCATCTGTACATCTGGGTGAACGTATTGTGCTTCCTAGCTGGGTACAAAGAGAATACTGCACTAATGAAAATCTGCTTCCTATGCTATGTTAACTCATTCAGAAGCAGCTCTAATATCTGTGCACATCACTACATAGTACTGTGCAGACATATAATCCACATTCTTTCTATGCTCCCTCTTACATATTGAAAAACTTTGCTGCTAGAAACAGCAAAACGACTTTGCTGTTCTCCTTTAAACTGCTATTTGCTATTGATGTCACCAGAAAAAGAAATCCCAAACAACAGCAACAATAATCTTTACAGCTGCTGAGCTAGTAATACTAAGACAATCTTCTAAGCTGTTTAACGCTTGCCTTACAGCTCGCCTGTATATATCCTGGTCTATCTCAGATGGAGTTTATTTGCTTTAAAAATAAAATTAAAACTGCAAAACTCTGTGGAATGGAAGAGCTGGACAAGAAACTTCTCGTGTGATAGTTACCATCTGTTCAAAACTTGAGAAAAAAGATAATATCGCTCTGTAAAACTTTGTTTTGAAATCCAATTTTAAATTATTAGTACACCACTTCAAAAAGAATCTGTAAGAATTCGAGTAAATTGTTGGTCACAAAATACACATCTTTCTGCAAAAACATATTTCTGAATCTTTTAAAATATTATTACCTGAGAAATTTACTTTTCTCTATTATATTTGCTAATATTGATTTCTGAATGATTCAGTGCATCTTATACTGTTAAAAATCATATAGTTTAATTCCACAAGATAACACATGGGATGACACCTATGCTGGTGGAAACTCAGGATGAAAAGCTATAATAAAATATGTACCAGAAGGTATTATGTAGATAGTATCTTTTATATTTTCTTTGAGTTTTTTTTTTTTTTTGAAAGCAACATTTTTATATGCTTTGTCTGATTTCTACCATAAAAAAAGAAAACATGTATATTCCCTCTACTGTGAGGACACCAGAATACTTAATTAGTCCTTTGAAGATCAAAGGGGTGTACAGTGATTCTGCTGGGCACAAATATTTTTCTGTGATTCTCTTCTTGGTGGAAAGGGCAGTTAAATACCCCTTCTTCTTGCTGAAGTGTTCCTCTGAGGCTACCAGCACAGAGTGGAGATGGCAGCTTTTGGAATAGCATGTCAATTTCTGCCAAAAATACTGTTCCCATTTGGATCGGAAAAAAAACCCTCAAAACGCTGTTGTGGTTGCATTCCTGCTTTCAGCCATATGCTGTGTATGTCCGACAATAAATAAATGTTTAGCACAAATGCATTTAACTCAGCTTATTATAGTTTCTTGACTTCAAGTCTGGTTTTAAATCAGAAGACAAAATGATGAAATGAGTTGTTAGGAGAATGTATTTTTCCTTATCAAAAGCTGTATCATGCTAGCTTTTGCATTACTTGTTACCAGGTTTTCACTGCAAGGATTGCTCTGCCGTCTTTTCTCAGGGAAGAGAAATTTTTGTCAGAATAGGGACTTTATGAGCAGGTCCTGCACATTATGAACTGGCACACGGAAGGTCAGTGGGAACTGGCTGAACACTGCGCACTGAGGCTGACAATTATCCTTCTCTCTCTGTATATCCTGCTAGCACCTCCTTTTTTTTCTCGGATATCTGAAAATTATATTTTTAATATTGCCAAACTGTAAGAAATTCTAGTTTCCCTACCTGTCTGCACTGTTGATACTAAAATTTTGTAAATCAGATCACAACCTGTGTTCATTAACACTGGTTTAAAAAAATCTCACCGTGAAAATTTAAATACTTACATAAAATAGTTGTGTAAACCATGAGTGTAAGTGTAGGCACAGTAAAATTAAAAGTTGCTTGTATCCTTACTCATTTTCTACAAGATCAGGACAACTAAGTCTGGGGCAATATTACGTTTCTCTTTTTGTCCTTTAATAATTCTTTTTCCTTAGTTATGATTGGAATTTGTGGTGGCAGGAGAGATGTTGCCCACAGATAATGTTTCACAGGTTTTGCTGCTACTCTAGCACAAACAGAGTCACAGATTTTGGAGTTTAATCAGTGCCAAGATGTTGAATTCATTGGATATTTTACTCCTGATGTCGGTAGGGCCTGGCTTCTTGCCCTTGCCCCATGGCTGCGCAAGATGAAATTCTAGCTGTTTGGCAGTACAAGACAAACTTTCTAGTATCTTCAGCCAGGACAGAATTTCACACTTCAGGGGTATCTCAGAATTACTTGCTCTTTGGTGGCAGACCCAGTTTAAGCCTGATCTCCTACCTTCTTTCCCAACTGCAGCTGTGCACGTTTGTCCCTGAACCACTGAAGTAGAAGAGATGAGTACAAGAACACTGGAATAATTTGGATTAACAATACATTAAAGGATTTGATTTTTTAATATGTATTTTTTCCAGTTCTGGTAATTTCAGCAAGCCATCTTGCACCAGGGTCTGCAGCCACCTCTGTTGACAAAACCGATGTGGATGTGAAACACGGTGGAGCTGATCAGATCAGGAGCAGGCATGTTGAATGGAGCAGATCAAATTAGCTTGACTGCAGCTGTCTTTGCTGCCCAAAGGCAGCGGTACATGGATCCACAGCCTTCACATGTAATGTCACTTGTACACAATGGGAAAAAATGCCATATTCTTCTCATGGTATATCGAGAAGAAAGAGAGGTGGACATTTTGGGTAAGGAGACAGTGCTTATTACAGTCCTTGTCTATTCTGGGCAACATCAGAGAATTGTGGGTGCTCTGAGGTCAAAAGTGCTGAGAATATAAGATACAAACAAATGCACTGGAAGGGGTTTCTTCACCCGGTTTCCTTAGGCTTCTGTCACTGCACTGCCAGCCATTGCCCTTTAGCTTTTGAAGTCAGTGACCAATTTCAGCCATATGTGCAAGAGGATAGTGATCTTAAAGACAATTAACGTCTTACAAGCTTTGCAAAAAAAAAAACCAACAGTTGGCTAGAGGAGAAAGGGAACAATTCTCCAGCAGGGGGGAAGATGGGCAGAAGTCAGCTGCCTTCCTTCTCCAGTTAGCCACAGCCTGTGCCCCCTCTGAGAGGGGACCCGAGATCACTGCAGCAGAAAAGCGGCTTCAGGGAACAAAGACACAGGTCTTTACTGGACCAGACTCCATCGCTTGTGCTGTTCAGCAAAGTGTTTGTTGTTTCCCCATTAGCAGCTACTGAGGTTTTCTGACATACAGCTGAGAGCTCACTAGCTCGGAATTCTCTGGCAATGCTAAGGATCTATTTGGATTTCATTATGAGGTCAAAATAAAGCAATTGAAAAAGAAGTTGAGAAATAGCTTCCTAAATAGCTTGAAGGAAACAAGAAAGGAACTCCCCTTTTTCTGCTTCCCTCTTCAGAGGATATTAGGCTCCCAGTACACTGGAGTACACCTACAAATGGATGTTACGTGTTAGCCTATTTTTAATTATGTCCTTTATTTGCAGTTCTGCAAAACAAAGAAATTCAAAAGCCTAAAGCCAAGCTTGCACAAGGAAAACCTAGGTGTTCCTAGGGCTGAATTCCCTACTCTTCATCCTCTCTCTGCGCTGGTTCCCTTTTTCATTCTGACTTTTGAATCTGCCCTGATGCCCTCATCTGACACAGCAACTACATCAGGGAGAGAGAAAACAGGATAGGCTTTCACTTTTGTCTGGCAGCACAAGCTTGCATTCTGTGCTTCGGAGGTTTTCAGAGGCTCTTTATTCCATGCAATGTTCCTGGAGTGGAGAAGCGTATCTTTTGTTCTTCCTTATAAAGGGATATTTTTATACACAAAGATATACAGTACACTGAATTACAAGAGTTTTTTTATGTATTGGATTGTGAGGCTTTAGCATAGAAATTTGTTGCAATTCTTTAATATAGCTTTATCCAAAGCATTTAACTTCAAAACCTTTAAAGCACTGATGAGTCAAAGCCTCAAAATCCATCCAACACATCAACTAATTGTAATGGCATCAAAACTGAATGAGACTCTTAATTTAAACAGATTTCACTCCCAGCATGTTAAACACGCTGCCTGCATGTATATGCTAAGCAGTATTATCTTGGTTTGTGTATGTATGGCTGTATATACTTGGAAGCAATTAAGCTGAAGGAGGGCAGTTGTGTGGTTTCTCTGCAAATAGAAATAAATATTTTACGCTTAAGCGTATCTCTTGTTTTAAATGCATTTTTGCTGCGAAACACTTTATGCCCAAAGTGTTGAAGCATCTGTAAGTCTTCTGATTCCTTTAATATTGTTTCCATATTAGATAGCCAGATGGCAGAGAGCGATAATACGCTGTACTAATCACTTAGGAAGTCTACAGAGTGGTGCTTTGAGATTTAGACCCACAGCTACTGCCATCGCCCTTTTGATGGGAAGTGGCAGATAGTATTCCAACCAATTGAGTGTTTTAAAACATATAAACACTGAACAAATGATCTAAACAGGAAAAGGGCTGATAAATACCATTCAATGCTAACGAACAGAAGATTTTGTCCAGGGGAAATAATTCATTTTACAATTATCAGAGATCAACATGAGCTTATGCAATAGTATATATAGAAACCTAAATAAAGATTTTTGCTTCTCTATAACTGTCACGAAAAGGAGGGAGATGTGCACAGCTGAGTTACTCTACAAAGAGAAATGAAGCCTAAGAAGCAGACTAATTTTCTCAATGAGTATCTTAGTGTTTAATTTTTAACTCCATACTGATCTTCTGACAAGTTTAAGACAGATGAATCAGCAGAAATTTATTTCCTATATCAATATCCATACACTGGCATATTTTGGGGAGTGATTTTATACATTGAAAAGACTCAGTTTCTTCTCTGAACAGTGCACTGTTAATCTATTGGATGCATTTCACAAAAACAAAATGACAGATGTGCCCATTCCTAATGTCATGGGCTTTTTCGTAAGCTTTATTCTTGTAATTTCTACATTAAAAATAGTAGAAAAAGAATGTTTCTCTGTGATTTTTACTTTTATCAGGCTTTTATGAGAAGCCACAGTGTGCTCCAGGCTGTCAATTGAGGATCTGGAAGAAGAGACTGAGGCAGCACTACTCAGCACTCAAATACGATAAGCAAGCAGACAAATCATGTAAACAAGTGCTATGGGGAGTGCTTTGTTTTGATAGCACCGATTGTCATTTCAGTAGAGGAACAAACAATCCGTTTCAGCCTTTCTGGATTATTAATTGTAGAACACTTCAAATAGTAAAGACAAAACACAATCATACGAAGTAGGAACGTTCGTAATCCCTTTCTTAGAACTGGAATGTTCTACCATCAATTTTCAAAGAGCAGCAATGTTTTACTTGAAACTTAGGGGAAAGTGAGCATCTTCATTGTCCTAATATTTGCATAACATTGTACTAAAATGGCAAAGATGATAGCCTTCACAGACCTTACCTATTCAGGATTATTTTTTCAGTATTACTGAACCAATGTTTTCTCAGAGTTTTTGGAAATCAGACTGTCTAATATTTGAGAATTGAAAACTGCAGCTATGGTCATCATTTTAAAAACAGCAATGTATTTTTTTAATTCAATATGTATTCTTCCTCTTAGTATGCTTATAAGTTAATCTTTTGGATGCCACTGTTAAATTGCTAACCTGAGTAAAATTTTTCTCCTATCCTAAATCACTTGCTCTGCATCATAGCACATATCATTGTAGATTCATTAGTTACATTACCATGCAATGCGGTATTTCATGCTGCTGCCCAGTCAGCTGCAGCCAGGCGGCTTGATTTTAACCTTGAATGACTTCACGAAGTTATTCCTAATATATACTAGGACATTGAAAAACAAACGCTAGGTCATAAATTGTAAAATAACAGCATCCAGCATGTACTACTGTTACAGCATGCATTTGTGAGTTATGCATTAGAAATATAAAAACCATTAAGGATTATCTTAAGAATGACAGTGGCACATGCACACGAGAAAGAAGGACATGTAAACAAGATGTGGAAAAGAGCAGATGTGTGCTGTTTGGACACACAGGCAACTTGCCTGAGGGAAGTTTGAATTATTGAGCTAACATGTCAAAGATACATAGTCTGTTCCCATCACAAGAGATTCTCTGTGTGTTGTGTGAAGAGAGTTCCTGCTACACCTCTGAAGTAGTCTATGATTTCTTAGAGTATGCCACAGTCATACACAGAGCCGATTTACAGTTCCATTTGTGTGGGTATTTACTCAGAAACACCAGTACAAAATTCAACGGGCTGTTTATTTAGAGTTGCAAGTCTCAGAAGCCTCTCCAAGATTGCTTCAAGTCAATGGCAAAAATGCTTCAACAAGTACAATGACTTCAAACGGTGAAAGCTGCGGATGGAGTAGGTGATCCTGAATGAGATGTGACTTGTAATGGAAAAAGAGTTTCATAGGAGTGAGTGCCCTGGTTGGGCCCCAGAAGAGCGCATGGATGTGACCGCTCCCAACAATACCCACCATAGTGTTTTCTCCTCTTAAAGAAGGAGAATTTAAGAGGATTTGTAAACAAGTGTTCGTGATATATGCAGAACAATTTGCTCCACGTGCTGTTACCAGTTTGGTTACCCTTTTTCCCTGGCATAGGTGCTCTCCCATCACAAGGGACCCTGTCATCCAGTCAGGATTAGTCAGGGCCACCTGTTGACAGCCACACTTGACACAAGACCATTCGTAGACCTTACAAAACCAGGGTGACTGAAGCCTGCAGGACAGGAGGCAAAAACTGCCAAGCCTCCTGTAGGACAGAGATTTACTGGTCTTGTTCAAAAAAGGAGAATGTCTCACCTTGCTCAGCTGGTGCCAAGGAACTAGAAAAGGGTAAAGGGGAAACCAGGAGAGTAGCCGAGCACCTCCCACCCAATTTGTGAGAGGCTGCTAGCATGCAAAGCTACAGATGAATATGCCATGAGATACTGAGTCTTCCTTTGCAAGCTTGTGAAAAATGTTGGCAAAAAGGTATGCATGCAGTATGCTGTGTAAAACTCTACTGTAAAGCAGTAGATACCTATTTTCACACTTGTATTTTTTATATGGGTACTAAAGAAAGTTGGCAACACACGAGGTTATGGTCTGTAATGCTTACCATGGATTAAATTCCATAGGCTCTGCAAACAATACACAGATATGCTATATGATATAGCAGAACTTCACTAATCCATAATAATGCAGGGTGGCTCCAGTGCAGATTAGTTGGGGTTGTGGATTAGGGACCAGGAGGGCATCCAAGGGGAATCTCTTGCTGTAGGGCTGTACCTCACTGTGGGCTCACCCGCTCCCTTCACAGCAGGGGGAGTTCCTGCCAGGAGCATCTGAAGCTGCATGCAGGGTAACCACGTCTCCACTAATGATCAAACTAGGCACATTGGTTTTCAGAATCATAGCATCATAAAATCACTTGAGTTGGAAGGGACCCTTAAAGGCCATCTAGTCCAACTGCCCTGCAATGGACAAGGACACCTACAGCTCGATCAGGTTGTTCAGAGCCCCCTGCATCCTGATCTTGAGTGTCTCCAGGGACAGGGCATCCACCGTATTTCCGGGCAACTTGTTCCAGTGCCTCACCAACCTCATTGTAAAAAACTTCTTCCTTATATCCAGTCTAAATCTCCCCTCCTTTAGTTTGAAACCATTTCCCTTTGTCCTGTCACCACACATCCTGCTAAAGAATCTGTCTCCTTCTTCCTTACAGCCTCCCTTCAGATACTGAAAGGCTGCTCTCAGGTCTCCCCAGAGACTTCTCTTCTCCAGGCTGAACAGCCCCAGCTCTCTCAACCTGTCCTTGCAGGAGAGGTGTTCCATCCCTTAGATCGTTCTTGTGGACCTCCTCTCGATGCACTCCAACAGGTCTGTGTCTCTCCTGTACTGAAGACTCCACATCTGGATGCAGTAGTCCCGGTGAGGCCTTATCAGGGCAGAGCAGAGGGGCAGGGTCACCTCTCTCACCCTGCTGGACATGCTTCCTTTGATGCAGCCCAGGATATGGTTGGCTTTCTGGGCTGCAAGGGCACATTGCTGGCTCATGTCCAGCTGCCATCCACCAGTACCCCCAAGTCCTTTTCAGCAGGGCTGTGCTCAATCCATACAGATAGGATGCGCTCAATCCCACGTCGACAGTGAAGGGTGCTTTTACTTGTATGAAACTTAAGTAGTGCTAAATGTAACATAGAAAACAATCAAAATTAGTGTCATGACAAAATATCACTACAGTAACTTTTCTAATTCAACACTATAAAAGTGCAATATTAAAGAATTTGAAACTGGATAAGTGGCCCAGCACTGATATTGATATTAGTTGATATTTCTTCAAGAAACAAAATGAATACATCATATTGGAAAAAGAAGAATGTGAAAATTTTGTCTTTAGATCAAGCAAATTTTAAATTCACTGAAAATTAAAGTGTTCATTATTTTTGATACAAGATATAACAGATGTCTCAGCAAGGTCATGACTACACATGGTAGGATTTTTTATGCCAAAAATTGGCCTGGGGCAAACACTTGAGATAGATGATTTTAAAGAGGTTAGCTCTCTGTGATGCATATGTTCCCCTCAGAACTCTGTAGTTTCAAACAATGAGTCTCTGCATTTTGAGTATATTGACCCTTGTGAATATGGTACTTGAATACTGATAACAGATTTCTTTGAAAATCAATGTCTATTGCAAAGCTCTTTGTTGTCCACTTTTTTTCTTTATTAAAAAAAAAATTATTTATGTAAGATTGTAAAATAAAACTGTCTAAGAATGGAATATCATTCCATTCTTCCTGGGAAGAGCAAAATGTGAAAGAGTTGGATGATATAACTGGATCTCTCTCAGACATACATGCTATTACTTGGCACAGATCAATATAAAACTTCTAATAATCAAACTTGATATTTCTGTGAGAAAAGACTGTATGAAAGTTTCATGATACAGATACACACCTATATACTAGTAAGAAAGATATAGCAAGCTAATTTTCTTGTTCAAATTCTTTTGATCTGAGCTCTCACAAATAAGAGCTGATTCATCCTCCTGGGCCATATTTTGATTTTAAAACAGACAGGAAAAAATTCAGGCCCCATGGCTGAGAAGACAGGTTGTTTTTCAGTGATGTGGTAGAGATTTGACCTTTGGTTCTCTTACAACCACTAGGGTCTTACGTGGAATAGCAAGAATTAGAGACATCAATGTAAGTAACAATTTTTCTTTTAAATGTGGGCTTTTTTATTTTTTTCTGTCAACTTTGCTGACAACAGCATGCATGGGCTTTTCTTGGGTAATTTCCTATAGTGGTATCTAGGGCTAACTGCTGAATATCCTGTGGGCAAACCTAGTTTCTAGCTTTGCAAACCGACAAAACATAAACTATGTACCTAAAGGTCTACAGGACTGTGAGGTCTCAGCAGCCCTGGGCCAATCAATACAAATGTGAAAACCCAGTTATAGGGTAACTTGTCAACAATCAGGTTCCCTGAATCAGATGTGGTTGTAATATAGATGGGACCCTACAAGCTATTCAAAGAAGACGTTGCAAAAGCTGCTTGCTATTTCATGATTACATTAGTACCATTATTTACCACCTAATCGATGCTGTGATTGACAGCTTTGCAAATCAGATTAGCTTTTAGTCTGTGTGTAACAGCAGCATGGCTAGGAATGGAAAATTCTCTGGGCCCCACTTAATGGCAGATGAACAAGAGTTGGAGATATAAAACAGAAAGTCACTGATGTTGCTAACGAGTTGTACCAACTAAAAGCCATAATATATTCAAACGATCCCTGTGATTTATTCACATCTAAGACTGCATCCCTCCCATGCTGCTCGCCTACAGCGAGGGGAAGTCCCCACCCAATGACATCATGGTCTGTCTTTGGCTACAGCCAGCTGCATATTTTTAAAGGAGTCCTGTTTGTTTCATAATTGAACTCTTCACCTTTTGATTGTATGTTTTGTTGGGGGGTTAAAGGGAAAAAGCCTGCTAGTAAAATTACTTAACTTGGCACTCATAGGCTGACTTGGGTGGGCTGCATTCCCTTCTGTGGTCACACCCTACCTGAACCTGCGTATGTGTTAAATCACTTGACTAGTTCAGCCTTAACGCTTGGGTCATATCCTGGGAAGCAAATTCAGAGATGCTGGAAGTGTGTGCTTACAAAAACACACATAATTGTACAAAAATATGTGGATAAACTATGGGAGGAACACCAGGACTTTGCTGGGAAAAAGGCAGTAACTTGGAAGAAAAGAAAAGCTCTTGACTGTGATGAAATGTCACAAAATACAGAAAACGTGCTGTGCTTCCAGTGATTTATTTTTAAGGAAATAAAAACAACAAAAAACCTTGCAAATCAAGAAACTTGAAATTATTTTTATGTGCTAACACCAACCTGAATGCTACTTTCTTCTTCAACTGCTACAAATGCATTCCCTACTAACTAGATTTTCTTTGCCATATGAAAAGCTTACACAAATGTGTGAACACTGTCACATCATGAGGGCTACAACGCGAAGGAACTGTGCTTCCACACCAGCACTGGTGTGAGAAAAAGATATTTCTGGAAGTATCTGGATCTTCATAGGAGTGGAGCTTGAACTATTGGAGAAGCATTATTTCATGGTCAAGTGAAATGGACTTAGAGAAACACAGCTTCATTGTGTTTCCCAACATTGCAGTCTCCAAGATGGAATCTGCAGACAATTTTCTGACCTTCAGTAGATAATTGTTAGGCTGCATAAGGCTGTTTCCTTGATTCCAGATATTTTGAGGAGTAGCCAGGAAAAGTCAGGAATATTGTTTAAGCACTTGGAATGGGACAGAAATAAGTGTCTTAGCTGCCTCTTGCATGCACTGTTCTCCCACATCAAGTGAAGGCCAGAACCACAGCTGGGGCAGTTCAAAATGACTCAATATTTTCTTAAAGTTACTTTTCCATTGGAGCAGTTATGTGGTTGTCCCTGCTTGTTCCACAAATGAAATGGGAGTTGACCCACACCAAAATACTCTGTGGTCCTCACTACGGCTTGGGAAAGCTTACTGTAGAAGATCCTCAGCACAGCTCCTGAAGAAAGGAAGAGCAGTAGCAGCATGTTTTTTGCTGTTAATTTTTAAAAAGTTTTAGCTTTCAGGATACAGGCAAGTGCTTGGATACGGTATCAAATTTGTCTTTTTCCCTCTTTACTAAAAGCATGAGAAGAAGAAATGGACAAGTACCATTGTTTTCTTTTTTTTCATGATTTTTGTTTTATTTTCCTTTTTTAAGGAGAGTGAATTTGATTTTGATTTTGCCTGTGCCTGTGTTGTGAATTCGTTTTTTTAACTTTTTGCCATTGGAAATTTTCAAAAATTTCACGGAAAAATAAAGTCAGTGAGTTGTAAAAAACAGTTTAGAAAGCAATAGGAAATGTACATAAATAATATTCTATTCAAATTTCTTTCAAGTATTTGACTTTATTCATGAACAAATGTTGTGAAACATATTCTAATTTGTTTTGTTGTTGGAATAATGAGGCCAAGACTCCCGTGAAGAGTTGTGGGGTTAACATGTAACTCATCTAATTAAACAATGCCCCCTTCTCTCATGATATGATGTCACATTGCAGTACCTTCTTTTGAAAGCATTCAGAATGGTTTGCCTTCTTACCATAAGATACTGTGCTCAAGACTGTCTTTAAAGACACTTGGGGGATCTGCTCCTGTGAGATGTTAGAAGATTTATATGAGTTATAGCCAGAATCTGTTTCTTCAAACTCAGTTGAGAGCTAAGGTTGCCCACAGCGTGGTTGCTTCTTGGTTTAGCTGGGTGACTCTAGAAAAAGGTGTGACAGATACTACGCTGGTGAGATAAATATCCATTTTACCATTAGAGTGGGACCTGAGCTATTTGGCATAGCTCTCATGGGGCTCCAATACAAATAAAAACATCCCTTCCGATGTACATTTTTTTCCAAGATTCTATTTATCATCTGCATGAAATTTTCTTTCAGTTGTGATAATTATCCATAGCTTTCTCAGCTAAGTGGAAGCTCTCTCACACAGCCCCATCTGCTCACTCTGAAATTGCAAAGTAGAAGTCAAAACAAGAAAATCTTTACCCTCAGGAGGAGCACATATCAGTGTGGTCTGCTGGCTTTTTATGGTAACTACTCTTAAAGCAGGAATGGAGATCAGAGCCCAAACAGGCACACAGAGATCTCCTGATGAGACAATAGCAACTGTGCAAATCCCTACACAAAGAACATGGAGGCTACTTTCTTCTATTAATGAGATAGCTATAGGATGTGCCTCTGCAAGCTGTTATTATTGATGCGTGTGCATCCATTACATCTAATCTGACATGGATGTTGCAAGCAGACAGCATTTTCTTCCAGTACTCTCTTTTTTCCAGTCTAGGACTGAGCCAGCTGTTCTGCCCTCCTTTTAAGGTGGCCTTTCTCTCATGCCAAATCACTTTCACCTTATGGCTTTACACCTAACAGTTGTAGCTAGTGCGTATGTGCCAAACATATCTATCTATCACAGTTTTTGATGTGCTGAGGAGAAACTCTCTAACCAGAGCCCAGAAGTTTTTTTAAGTACTTAATTAAATTAGGTACAGTCAGAAACAGAACAGAGAGATGTTAACAGAGACTGTATTTGAATTCAGAATTATCAGCTTTGTCACGGAAACACCAGATATGCAGCAATGATGCTGTTACTGAGTTAGAACAGACACATCCCTTACTTTTCTCAATATTTATTTTTTCTGGAGTCTCCATTGAAAGTTCAGCTGTGAAATAAGTACATTATTTTCTTTATTAATGGCTTCCATCCTGTCCTTCATTACCACACAACAAGGTTCCAGCTACATTTCTTTTTTCATAACTGGCTTTGAGGCCTGGTTGGTCTGCCAGGTTGGGTCCTTCTGTGTGTTGTGGATGTTTGCTCTACAAATACAATCTAGGTCTTCAGCAACACTTGCCACTTACCCATGCCAATATGTGTTATCCGCTTCACTACCCTCTCTGTAGCAATGCCAAGCAGCAACATCAAGAGAACACAGGCTTTTCACATCAGCAGTCACTTTGTACTACTTGCTTTTTTGTGATCAGTGGAATTCATGCTGATTTTGACCATTAACAACAGCTGAGTAAAGAGTTCAAATGAATTATATTTACCCTACAGTGCATAGTGCTCGTCTTCTGAATTTTCTGTTGTTTTTTTGTTTTTTTGTTTTTTTGGTTTTTTTTTTTTGCATCTAACACTCATAGCTCTACAACTTCTATTGCTGTAAAAGGTGCAGAAGCCCTTAAGGTGTGCCTTTTTGTCCAGAGATAAAAGCAAGTTTCTTTTCTTTAATGGCATGATCTGCCAGTCAAAATCTCCTTTGACAGAGGTGACATGTACTAACTTGAGGTCCATCCTCAAGGGAGGGCAGCAGTAACCAAAAAGAATCTTAACAATTCAAAAGGTGCACTCACAGCAAAGAGGGCAGCAGTAGTGTCTGCAAGATTGGAATCTTAATCATTTTAAAACCCCACAATTAAGTTTATCGGCTTATAATCATCCTGTAGTAACTGTCAGAGTGGGCTTGTTGCATTTGTCCCTCCTGTCAGCACCACAGCTGGACAGTAAGAAAAGTCACACCTTCACACCACAGCAATATAGTCTGTCTCCTGTTTGGAGCTGTATCTGATGTGTCAAAATGCAAGGCAGGAGGGAATCTGGCATTGTTCTACTGCCAGAAAGGCAAAGCAGAATCACACATTTCTAAGTGACATTCCTTGATCAGCAATCAATAGCAACACCCTTTCCTATGATGCTTCGGTGCCTTTCCCATCACTTTGTGTATGTGTGTAGATTGTGAGACACTGAATGCAAGTTATGCTGTTGCGCACATGAGGACTCGTGCCAATAGAAAAGACTGTTACGGAATCACAGAATAACAGAATCAGAGGGGATGGAAGGTACCTCTGGAGATCATTTAGCACAACCTCATGTAGAGAGCTGGTAACTGAGGTTTATCACAGAACAGTTTAAAGTACAATGGACCTCTTTTCCTAGCGCACATTTTCTATGCTGTAGCATATTGTCTATTAATTGTGGAAGATATTTTCATCCACTTTTCCTTGGAGCCCTGCTGAACACCAGCAGACATGAAAGCAGATGTACAAGCAGACTCTGGGATGCCTATGAACAAAAAAGGAGAGATACACTTCCATACCAGAGAGCAAAAGCTTATTCCCTCCTAAAACCTTATTCCCATCTATAAGAATACTTTGTGGAAGAAGGAGAGAGATGCTCCTTCAGGACCAGTTTTAAGTCACTCAGGATTTTACTCAATAAAAAACACAATAGTGGTCCTTAACAATTAAGTTTAAAATAACTAAAAATTAACAGTAGTTACATTATGTGTTTACTTATTTCAGTCATTACTTGGAATATTTTTTCATTTGTTTTTTCTTCAAAACCTTTAAGCTGGAGAAATCCTTCCATACAACAAAGGTAATGTATTTATTCTCATGCCTTTCTTTCTTTTCACATCAAATAATTTATGTTCTGAAATTAATAATATTTCCTCATTTATTTTCCTTTGTAACAGATATTGCTAATGGCTGTGTTGTCAGGCTAATATGGAGTCTATGCAGGACAGTTAAATTAATATTGTCTAGGTAAAGCCAAGAAGCCAACTGGCAAGTTGAGCAAACAGCCTTTTTGAATTCTCATCTGTACGAACAGCGGCTCCAATACAATGTTCAAAATTTGCTGTGTTTACATTCATTTGTATTGCTGCAGTCTTTATTTCTGTTAAACAGAGCTTTGGTTGCATCAGCACATTCAAGAAATTTTGCAAATTGAATGCAACAACAGAGTGCTCTTATCACTTCTCAGCATCTGGACAAAATGTAAATACAAACTTGGAAGAGTGAAAAGCTGGTTAAAGAGAATATTTAAAACTGTATTAATTACATTACTCTAGTACAACAGCAGCAGCAATGCATCCAAAAATTAGCAGCCAAGGAAAATGGCCACCTGTCATGCTGTAGATGGAGTGACATTTGGCAATCTGGATGTTTCATTACTGTGCCTATGAAATTATCTGCATCCTTCTACTCCTTAGGCCCCATACACCCCATAATATAAGAGCATACACCGAAAATGATATTAAATTTTATTTTCTATATGTTTTAAAGAAAAGCAACGTTGTATTTTAATCCAGTGTTACTCCTAGTCTATTTACTTTCCTAAAATTATCAGCCAGAGAAGAAAGAAAGTTTGTTATAAGGCAGCAGATTCTTCCAGAAACAAATGGCCTAAAAACAGCGTGAGAAGAAACATCACAGTGAACAAGCCTCTCTGGGGGAAGCACTACTAACTGGGCTTCTCTAGAGTACTGTCTGGGGCTGTCTGAGGAAAGATGCAAAAGGATGCAAGTCAGATGCTGTCTTTGTTACAATTTTCCTGAATTTTCTAATCTACAGAAACTTCACTACAGGCATTTCCATTGGTTTTAGCAACTCTGGGAATATTACTGAAGACAAGATTGTTACAGGCACAGCTGTTTTTTGTAGTGTGCCAATTAAACTTGCTCAGGCCAATGGCATTAAATACTGTCAGCCAGACTGTTGCTAGCAGTAATAAGAAACAGCAAACTGGAGAATGGAAACTCAGGTAGCAGTAAAAGCTGCACAGACCAAGTGTCTCCCATTGTGTCTGTAAATTAAGCCCTTAGGGATAGTTGTTCCTACTTTTTGTTTTGTTTTGTTTTTTTTTTTTGTTTTTTTTTTTTTGAAGGTATCTGAAGCTGCTGTATTAATTTTTTGTGGAACTGAAGAATATTTGGCTGTCTTTCCTTCATGCTCAGAGATGTTAAAGCTCCTGGGGAATAAGTCAGAGAAGATTATACATACAGCTCTGGAGATTGTTTTGCATATAAAAACTGTCTAGAAGTACAATCCTAACCCAGGTTGTGATTACTGTAACATCTGCTGTATCAAAGAAAGAACCACAGTGACTGATTCTCTTGAAAAAGAAAAGTGGTACTCCATCCCCGCTTTAAAAGAATCGAAGGCTTTTTTTTTTAATTCTGTTTTTGAATGTGGAGTGATACAGAAAAATCTTTAATTAGATTTATTAAAATTATATGCTGTAATGAAACATGAAGATTACAACATCAAGTAATATCCCTAGTAAGTGCCAGAATTAAAACTGCTTGTGCACATGCATTATAACTCACACTTTAATTGTTGGTCCCTAACTTCCTTCACGGTGTGCAGAAATGAACAATGCTGAATTAAGCACAGATATCAAATTCTACTTGCTCTCTGGTCATTGCTGGTGGCTCATTGCTCTTGGGTGCTTACATTAATTTCCCTTAACAGCACTTCCTTGTGCTGTAAGGTTGCTTTTATTTCTGAAGCATCAAATAGGACTTGATTCCTCCACCTTAAATATTATAAAATACTTATAGTATGAATATGGAAATATTCACGGTACATTGCCTGTTGACTTCATTCCCAGAAGTAAGCTGTTCTAAATGAGACCCTAGCATGCTAGAACTGTCACTGTGATAACATATCCCTCCACCTCCTCAAGTGACTCAAGTGACGTGGCACATAGCACTATACAGAAACTTTTGATAAAGAAGGTTTAGAGATCTAAGGAATTTATTCTAAAATTCTCTAAAGAACACTCAGAGCCTTAGTCATGATAATACTTTTTCCCTTCTTTTTGTCACATTCCAGTTTTCCCAAAAATGACACAGGAATTACCTAGAAAATTGCTTACTTTTCTGCACAGTTCTGCTCCAAACCAGAAAATCTGTTCTGTGTGCTTATGGAGGTGAGGTGGGAAGTCTTTGGTTAACTTGAGGTTATAATAGGATGAGAGGGAATGGCTGTAAGTTGTGCCAGGGGAAGTTCAGGTTAAATTTTAGGAAAAAATTCATCTCTGAAGGAGAGGTGAGGCATTGGAACCGGCTGCTCAGGGAGGTGGTGGAGTCCCTGGAGGTGCTCAAGAAACATGTGGATGTGGTTTTTAGGGACATGGTTAGTGGGCATGGCGGTGATGGGCTGAGGGTTGGGCTAGATGACCTTAGAGGTCTTTTCCAACCGTTTAATGATTCTGTGATTTTGTGATAATGCATAAAAATGATGAAGTCGTACAGGCAACAGATACTGCGTCCTGGGCTTTGTAAATTCAGTATGACTGGGCAGTGTAAATAATTTTCTTAACGAGCAAAATAAAAAAAGATCAAAGTTAGAAGAGGCTTTATCTTCTTAATGAGAGAGATTTTTATACACCTGTTACTTGCTATGTTTTTTCCCAGCTTTTTCTTTCTTTCTTGCACACACATACACCAAGCACAGGCCAGAGCATTACCTCTTCGCCCAAAGATTGACTAATCTTTCCTGTGCTGGGAGAAGTCTAGAACGAAGAGGCCAACACAAAGCAATGAAGCAACTATCGACCTAACCAGGCCGGGTGAGGAACACCGAGCCCTCAGCCCTGACGGGCGGCAGCACGAGGAGAGGCTGAAACGGAACACCCCTTCTGAGGATTGACGGGAGCCTCAGCCAATGGCGGCGGGGTAAGGGCGTGGGGCGGGGCCCGGGGCAGGGGCGGGGCCGAGGATGAGAAGGGG